>NW_016108131.1:165643-169155 GCF_001604975.1 Cebus imitator
TATTTGCAGACGACATGATTGTATATCTAGAAGACCCCATCGTCTCAGCCCCAAACCTCCTGAAACTGATAAGCAAGTTCAGCAGAGTCTCAGGATACAAAATCAATGCGCAATCACATGCATTCCTGTACACAAATAACGGACTTAAAGAGAGCCAAATCAAGAACAAACTTCCATTCACAATTGCCACAAAGAGAATAAAATACCTAGGAATACAACTAACAAGGGATGTAAAGGACCTCTTCAAGGAGAACTACAAGCCACTGCTCAACGAAATAAGAGAGGACACAAACAGATGGAGAAACATTCCATGTTCATGGTTAGGAAGAATCAATGTTGTGAAAATGGCCATACTGCCTAAAAATGATTTTCTCTTTTTGTTTTGGCACATACATGCATTTAACTGAAGGGCATAACATCAAAAATTGGTAAACACTAATCAAACTACAGAGGGGTACATTTCAGGACTTCCCTAAGGTTTCTGGAAAATGAGATGATACTAGTACTGCTATGTTCCTTTTAACTCCTTCCTAGGGGATGTACCCATTAGAGGTTTTACTATGGCACACTGAGAATTTAGACTCTGCTAAAGTACTCAGCAATCTACACTAGAAGATTTTTCTTTTTTTTTTTGAGACAGAGTCTCGCTCTGCTGCCAGGTGCGGGCAAGCTGGAGTGCAGTGGCTCAATCTCTGCTCACTGCAACCTCCACCTCCCCTGTTCAAGCAAATCTCCTGCCTCAGCCTCCCAAGTAGCTGGGACTACAGGTGCGCCACCACTCCCAGCTAATTTTTGTATTTTTTAGTAGAGATGGGGTTTCACCATGTTGGCCAGGATGGTCTTGATCTCCTGACCTCGTGATCCGCCCACCTCGGCCTCCCAAAGTGCTGGGATTACAGGCATGAGCCACAGCGCCTGGCCGAAGATGGTATTTTTAGATATTTACTAAATAGAATTAGCTCTTCCTTTTGCTTATCAAGGTTGAATTCCTAATCCCCTTTCTCTATTCTTTTGTGCTTACTCTGCCTCAAAGGGATGAAGTTTTATTAAAATAGTTCTTAGAAATTTGGTTGGATATGGAGCTCCTTCATTCAGCAAATATAAAATGATAATCTACTCTTGTCAAGACAGCAAATGATTATGTAAAATATTATTGCTCTGGTAATGAATTTATTCTGTGGAACCGATCTTGTTGTAAAGAGAAAGCTTAAAAGCTCTAGATCAGCTGTCATAACTTCCTTGTGTTCAACAATTGCAATTTGGTGGTGGGTCCCAGAAAACTGGCACCAGATATCTGGAACTTTTAAAAAAGGGTGATTTGATTAGCTTCACTAGAATAATTTACCTAAGTGAAAGTCAATTGATTAGTATCCTCAATTTCATCTGAATTGCAGTTTCATTTTTCTTTAAAGTAAATTAAGTTTACATATGTGCAGATGTGTTTCTAAACTCCCTGGTCTCTTTCATTCACCTATTTGGCTTTCCTGGTGCCAATTTCTATACTTTCTTAACTAAGGTAAATTTGTTATATACAATTTGATATTTGAGGAAGCTTTCCAACTTTATTATTTTTCAAAGTTTCTTTGGCTATTCCTGACATTTTGTATACATACAAATTTTAGAATGAATATCGATAAAAATTACTTGCTGATATTATAATTTGGATGGTGTTGAATCCATAACACCATTTGGGGGGACCATTGGCATCTGTGTGCTATTGAATCTTCAAATCCATGAATATGGCATAGCCCTCCATTTACTTAAGTAAGGTATTACAACTAATACCTTATAGCTTGTGGTGAGGCAATCTCGCTTCATTGGATCTACTTGCAGGTGTAGGATGGCTTAAAAGTAATAGCTTACTTTAATTTCTGATGTTTTTGTTAGTATATAGTAATGCAATTGATATTTGCTAATTATTCTTGTACTCAGCATCCTTGCTAAATATACTTATAAATTCTAATAATTTACTTGTAGAGTCATTTTTTATTTTCTACATACCCAAACATATTTTTTGCAAATAGTGACAGTTGTGCTTATTCTTTTCCAACTCTCACAATTTTAATTTATTTTCCTTGCCATATTGCACCAGTTAAAACCTCAAGGATAATGTCAAATTGAAGTAATTCTTGTCTCCTTTTTATTTCAAATGATGAAGATTTCAACTTTTTATACTTAAGTTTGATGATTGTTGTAGGCTTATGTATATACCACTTGTCAGATTATGGACATTTTTTTCTATTACCAGTCTGACAGGTTATTTTGTATTAATTTAAAAATGATGAACAGATGTTGAATTTTTTCACATGTATTTTCTGCACCTCATAATATAATGTGATGAATCATCCCCGTCATTCCATTAATGAATTGTTGACTGATTAGCAATGTTCAACCATTATTGCAGTCTTAGAAATACACTCAGCTTTGTTATGATGTCCATTATTTTGATATATAGCTATATTTGGGCTGACAATATTTTAAGATATTGCATTTATGTTTATGAAGCAGGTAAATCTGTGATTTCACCTTCTTTTAATGTACTTGTCAGATTTGATATCAAGTTATGTTGCTTCCATAAAAGAAATAGAGAATAATTTTGTATTATTTCTCTCTTAAAATTTTAGTAAATTTACTGGTGAAAGCATTTAGGCCTGAATTTCCTTTCCTGTGAAAACCAATTTTTAATTATTAATAAATTTTCTCTGATGGATTTAGGACTATTAAGAGTTTCTATGTTTCTTGTGTTAATTTTAGTAATTTAGGTTTTCTAGACAATAGTCAATTTCTGTCTACCTTTTTCAAACTCATTGGTATAAAGTTTTACATACAATACTTTTGTCTTTTAAAAGTATTTAGGGTCTGTAGTAGTATTCCATTTTCAATCCCCAAATTGGTAATTTGTACATTCATTTTCTTCTTGAATTTGTTTGTAATTATTTTCAATTTTATTGTAGTTATTTTCTATGTTGTTATTTTTTGTTTGCCTCTTTAGAAAAGATGATAAATTTATATGATCTGAAGAGAAACCATAGTATAAGTTTGCATCTTTATTGATTCCTCCCTTCTACTCTCTGTTGATTTAACTCAATCTTCACTTTATAAGTTTCAGTGTTAGGCATCAAGCTCCTTAATTTCTGACATTTCTAATTTTATAATATATGCATGTGAATACAGCTTTAGCTGTGTCTCACATGCTTTACATTGCATTTTTATCGCCATTCAGTTGAAAGCATTTCTGATTTCCTTTGTTATCGTTTTCTCTAACCAATAGATGATTTAGAAGCTGTATCTGATGCTTTTGGTGCCAACATTTCATCTCTTAGTCTGCTCTGGTTACAGCCTCAGCTTTACCGAGCTCCTTTCTTGCTGACAGCCTCCCAACTCAAGTGTGAGCCACATAACATCTCTACTTCCTACTCCAGGACAACTCAGATTCTCTGGGAGGCTGCTTGACTTGTGCACAAATCCAGCCATCCAATACAGGATGGCTCCTCCCTCCCTCCCTCTTTCTT
>NW_016108131.1:169420-186564 GCF_001604975.1 Cebus imitator
TTCTTTCTTTCTTTTTCTTTCTTCTTTCGTTCTTTTCTCTCTTTTCTTTCTTCTTTCCTTCCTTTCAAGATAGAGTCTCACTCTGTTACCCAAGCTGGGTTGCAGTGTCACAATCTCAGCTCACTGCAACCGCCTACTCCCTGGTTCAAGTGATTCTACTGCCTCAGCCTCTCGAGTAGCTGGGATTACAGGTACATGCCACCACGCCAGGCTAATTATTGCATTTTTAGTGCAGACAGGGTTTTACCAAGTTGGTCAGGCTGGTCTACATCTTTTGACCTCATGATCCACTCACTTTGGCCTCCCAAAGTGCTGGAATTACAGGCATGAGCCACCGCACTCGGCTGTCATTATTTTCAAAGTATGTGGTTGCCTAATATAGGGAGGTAGCTCAGGTAAGAAGGAACAGGATAGGGTGCTTTGGTTGTTTGCTCTTTTTAAAGCCCATTGGCTTCTTTCTGAATTTCAAGTAAGCTCTGGTTTAAACAGATCCTGCACAGCTTATTGGGGCAGTCTGCAATCCTCTTATTCAGTGGTGAAGGGAGTGAAGATTGGATTTTCTTAAGGAAGGAAGACATTTTTGGGTTAAAGAGGTAAAAGTCTATTATTATTTTTTTCACTGTTTATCCTTGGTGGTGGCAGTAAGTGTAGCTCTCAGAGTCTCTTTGTCCCTCAGGGGTCTTTTCTTTATAATCTCAAGGAAGTTATGGGCTGTGCCTGGATCTGGGCAGAGGGCTGAGGCCCACCCTGCTGGGGCTGCAGGACTCTGGAGCTGCCTCCACTCATGGTGACCCCTAGCCTTTGCACAGCCCCTACACCTGCAAGCCAGGGCTGGGGACATTGAGCTCTGCACATCCCAGCCTGACTGAGAAGTGGAGTCAGGGGCCAGAGACTGCTGCTCTCCCTGATCTTTCAGACGGTCCTTTCAGACTCGAAGGGAACTCTGTTTCCTTCCACCCTGCTTCTTGAGTGAGGGACCCACATTGGCTGCCTTGGTTTTCTCTGCTGTCACTCTCCTATCCTGCTGAATCTGCTCGTGTATTGACCTCTCCACCAGGTTCCTCTCTCTGTGTATGCTGCCAGCTGCCCAGTGCAGAGTTATCAGCCCTGCCTCCCAGGTCCTGGCTTTGCCATGGATAACCACTTCCTCTCCCTGAATGGAGCCCTCGTCTGGTTCTAGGACTCTGGAGCTCCTGGTTTTCATCCTTCCTCTCTGAACACTTCTCCATTTTTCTCCCCAGTCAGGTACTCATAACTCAAATTATATCCCTGGCTTTAATTTTTAAGCCACATGCAAAACCTGCAGGCATAAAGAAAAAAACATCCTTTTTGGTCAGATTTTAACCTCATATCTGGCACTAATTAACAAATAGCTTTCCAGAAATATGCATCCTTGTATGCATTCAGCAGCATAGCTTTTAATTCCAAAGTTAGTTTTGTCAGTATACATTTATATCTGGATATAGATCTTTACCTACAGATATTCACACAAAATTTCCCTTAGTACCAGCCATTGGAAAGATCATGTCTTATGGTTCCATCATTATAGATACATCTACATTTCTCCAGGTGACTCATTTTCACAAAGGAGCAGGTGCCTGTGCACAGCGGTTTGGCAAGTTGGTAAAGTCAGAAGGCATTCCAGGTAAAGTGCACTGTGCATGGCAAGCCCCTGAAGCCAGAGAGAGCCTGCTATGATGCGGATCATGGGTAAAG
This sequence comes from Cebus imitator, assembly GCF_001604975.1. Lineage (NCBI taxonomy): Eukaryota > Metazoa > Chordata > Mammalia > Primates > Cebidae > Cebus > Cebus imitator. The sequence continues at coordinate 171,137 of NW_016108131.1, forward strand.
GGAGATGGATCTGCAGAGACAAGGCTGAGGTCATCCCATGTCGCTGACGGCACTTAAAGGAATTTAGATGTTAGTTCCAGTGACAAGAACCATTTGAAGATTTTTAAACAAGGGAACAACTTGAAAGCATTCATGTTAGAACACAGATTTGATCTTTTTTTTCTTTGTAGTCTGGTTCTGTTGCCCAACTAGAGTGCAGTGGTGCAATCTTGGCTCACTGCAACCCCTGTCTCCTGGGTTCAAGTGATTCTCCTGCCTCAGCCTGCCGAGTAGCTGGGACTACAGGTGCATGCCTGCTAATTTTTGTATTTTTGGTAGAGACGAGGTTTTCCCCTGTTAGCCAGGACAGAGCCAGCAGGACATTGTTGTTTAGGCCTGGGCATACTGGGCCAGCCAGTGGGGAGCAGTTGCTGGATAGTGGGGGCTGGTGGGGGCGTTGTGGATGAAACAAGTAGAGGTAATCCATTGTCAAATGAAAGAAGATGTATTGAGACTTGTTATTTAAACAGAGCTTGTTTAATCTGTATAAATACTAGTAATGACATTTTGCTTAAAATATTGTTTTTAGATTTTTCATGTTTCTATACAGCTACTGCCCATGTTACCCTTTTTTCTTCCCCTCCCCTCCCCTGCCCACCTCGAGTCTCCTCTCCCCTCCCTTCCCTTCCTCTCCACTTTTCTACACTCCTCTCTTCTCTCCTCTTACCTTTGGTTATGATTTTAAATATTTTATCTTTTAAACAAAGCCTTTAGTTTCTGATTGCAATTTCTCCTAAATCCACTAGGTGGAAGTAAAGTATGCGATTTCATTTTTCCCATCGCATTGCACTGTTTCAAATGTAAATGGGTTTACATTAAATATGCGAGTTATCTTATTATAAAAGTGAAAGATATTTATTATATATCCTTTTGGAAATGTCAAAAGTCAGATAAATAAACTAAAATTAAACAGTATTGCCCATACCATATTCATAGCTAGCCATTCTTTCTCTACAATTTATTTTAAATTTATATATTTTATAGTTAATTGGCATCATATTTAAAAATTCGTTTAGTTTCCTAATTTGTTTTACCTACTACTGTATCCTGGATATTTTTCTACATTATTCTCAAGAATTTGACATTGTAATATAAAATTATAATTGATGTATATTGTATATGCCTCTATATCTCCGTAGACATAGCAAAGGTTTAATAAGCCATTTGTAGTCAAACATGTACGTGTTTGCCCACATCTCTGGCCCTTTGAAAGATTTGAGGGTCAAAAGGAATGGACGTGTTTTGGACCCTTGATCTGTTGCATTGTTTACAAACTAAATGAAGCACGTACCTTCTTGGCACACCTGTATCTGAGAGCCCCCCCACACACCCGTCTCATCTTCTCCCACCACCTCCCCCAGACCACTCCCCCATCTCCCACCTCGCCAAATCTATATCAGTGCCTTTTTCTTGTTAAGGAATCTTACTCTTCTGACTTTACTTCAAAAGATGTAATGATAAAAGTTTGGCCAGATTCCTGGATGGATGCTGATGTACTTAACCAAAGTAATTTTTCTTCCTTACAAATTTGCCAAATTTTTATAAGAAAAAAGAAATTGGCCAGTAGATGGCGCCCTAGCATAAAAACAGAGGTAGATGAAGAAGTGTTGGTTTTTCTTGCCATGATTTCTCTCTAAGCAATGACTGAATTTGACATAAATATGCTGTAAGGAAGTTGTTAAGAATGAAAACAGCCGATGCTCACAGTTAAGAAAATGCAATGGTTTAGCGGTAATCTATCCATGGAAGTACAGAAAGTTGAAAATGTTCAAAATTTAACACTTGGCTGTGCTATGTTTGCCAGTTCAGTTAGGAGTTTCAGTGCTTTCCTAGTAAGGACCCAAGGGCAATGGTGAGTCGAGGCCTTTATATCTAGTCAGGTCTCCTCAACCTCATATTTTCTGTTTTTTGTTTTGTTTTGTTTTGTTTTGTTTTGTGTGTGTGTGTGTGTGTGTGTGTGTGTGTGTGTGTGTGTGTGGCATTGTTCCTCCTACCATAACCCCAGGGTTTACACATATGGAAACTGGAAAATCTAAAATCTGTGCTTACAATATATCTTCTCGGCAGTACAGGTATTAAAATACAATTTCCTTTCGTAAAGGTATGGTAGGATCTAATAAAGGAGCACCATGGAGCTTTAAAAATGACAAATATATTCAGACTTTCACTTGTAACCATGATAAAATAAGTTTTATCAGATCATCATTGTCTAGAGATAGAGAAATATAGATGGATATAATCTATGTATTAACATCTGTGTCTATGTGTAATATATGAACCACACACATTCAGTCTAGGTTTTCTGTTTGTTCCTGCTGGCAATGGTGATCTGATAGACCTATTTTATCATGGTTAAAAATGGAAATCTAGAGATATTTATCATTTTTTAAAACTTCAGAGTGCTCCCTTTTGTGGCTGTTCAACTAAATTCCTGTTGGTTGGTGGTCACCCTTGCGTTCAAAATTTGATTATTACAAACAAACGTGCAAATTTCCCAGTGCTTTTTAAAAATGGTTTTATAGATTTTTTGAGGTATGATTGATATGCAAGAAACTGCATATATTTAAAATGTATAATTTAAAAAGTTTTGACAGAAGTACACACCTAGGAATCAATCACCATAACCATGACTGCTAACATAGCTACATCCCAGAAGCTTTCCTTGTAGGTCTCCGTAATCCCTCCTTTCTCCTACTTGCCTGGCCAAGCAACAATTGACTGTTTTTCTTTCATTTTGAATTAATTTTGCTCTTCTTGAATTTTACATAAATGAAATCATACACTATGTACTTTTTTAGATAGTGTATAATTTCATTTATGTAAAATTATGAAGTCTGGGTTCTTCCACTTTTGAGATTAATTTATGGTTGCATGTATTAATATTGCATGCCTTTGTGTCATTGTGTGATAGAGCATATTTTAATGAATATTTAGATAACTTCTAATGTTTTTAGCATTTACAAAATGTTACAAGTATTTGTGTAAACGTCTTTGTAAAAACCCATGGCTTTTTTGTTTTTTAATCTCTTAGGGGAAATGCTGTAGAGTGGGATCATATTCAACTCTTTTAAAAATAAATTATATTGTTTATATTTAAGATATACATCATGTGGGGCACATATAGTCAGTAAAAAGGGTACTGTAGTGAAGCGAAGCAATATGTCCATCATCTCACATAGTCTCACGTTTGTGTGTGTGTGGCAGGAACAGCTAACATCTACTCATTTAGCATGACTTCCAGACAGAGTACAATTTTGTTACCTATAATTCTTATGTCCTACCTTAGATCCCTAGACTTATTCATCCTACATATCTCTTACTTTGTATCCTCTGATCTACGTGTCGCCACTACCACCACTCCTCACACTCCCATTGCTCCCTACGTCCCACAAATTACCCCTGGTAACCACTATTTTGTTTTCTGTCTCTGTATACTTCCATTTTTCTATATAGAAAGAAAAACATTACATCTCACTTACATGTACAATTTTTAAAAATGTGAAACATTTAACCTTTTAATAAATCAACATAAAGTTACTGATAGCGGTTGTACTAGTTCATATTTCTACCAGCAGAAGAGTTTGATCTTCTTTACCTCTCTTCCAACATGTGGTATGGTCAGTGCTTTTACTTTGAGTATTAGGTGCATAGGACCCTCTGATTGTGGTTTTAATATGATTTTTCCTATGACTAATGATACTTCATTTACTTGGCTGCAAAACATGCATCTTTTTTGGTGAAGTATCTGTTTAAATCTGCCCATTAAATGGTAATTTGTTTTTAGTATTGGATTTGAGAGCTCTTTTTTGTAGTGGGAAATCAGAGACCTGGATTACAGATGGGGTTGCAGGAGGATCTTATTTAATGGAATCACTTCCTGAGTCTGAGCAAAGGACACAGAAACTGGGATATCTTTTATGCACCTAGGATGATGTAGCAGGAAACAGATTTACAGAAACCAGAACAAAGAACAGTTAATCAACTTGTAACATGTCTTGTGATGTACTTTACATTTAAAAAAGTAACATTTTGAGAAACACATTGTGCAGTTTATATCTGCTCTGTGACCTTGATGCTGGTCAGCAAGAAGAACGGTAAGTTTTGGGCACCTGGGAACTTGGCTAAGAATGTAGGAAGAATAGATAAGGTTCTGCCTTAAACAGATCTGGGGAGGTATTATATTAAATAACACACAACACAGCAAAAATTTACTTCAGTATATAATAACTACAAATTATACAGTTTTGTTTTGCTATTATTAAGATTAAATTTCCTTTGTCATTATATTTACTGAATAAATTTATTTCTCATATATGGTTTTGAAAATGTATTCTCTTAGTCTATGGTTTGTCATTTCATTCTCTTGACAGTGTTTATAACAATATCCTTTGTAAAACAGACAGTTGTATATGTGATTAAAAATGAATTTATCGTTCTACTATAAGGACACGTGTACACGAATGATCATTGCAGCACTGTTTACAATAGCAAGGACCTGGAACCAACCCAAATGCCCATCGACGATAGACTGGATAGGGAAAATGTGGCACATATACACCATGGAATATTATGCAGCCATCAAAAACGATGAGTTTGGGTCCTTTGTGGGGACATGGATGAACCTGGAAACCATCATTCTCAGCAAACTGACAGAAGAGCAGAAGATCAAACACCGCATGTTCTCACTCATAGGCGGGTGTTGAACGATGAGAGCACATGGACAAAGGGAGGGGAGCACTACACACTGGGGTCGGTTGGGGGGAAATAGGGGAGGGACGGTGGGGGGTGGGGAGCTGGGGGGGGATAGCAGGGGGAGAAATGCCATATGTAGGTGATGGGGAGGAAGGCAGCAAATCACACTGCCATGTGTGTTCCTATGCAACAATTTTGCATGTTCTTCACATGTACCCCAAAACCTAAAATGCAATAAAATAAATAAATGGGGAAAAAAATGAATTTATCAAGTTCTTTTATGGATGTTGTTTTTGGTATCATATTTAAGAAATCTTTGTCTAAGCCAGGGTCACAAAAGTTTTCACCTATTTTTTAAAAAATATTCTACAGTTTTAGGTTTACCATTTTGGTCTATTAACAATTTTGAGTTCATTTTTATATGAAGCAAAGTATGGGCCAATTTTTCTTTCTTGTGTATGGATATAAAATTATTCCAGCATCATCTTCTACCACACTGTCTTGGTTACTGCAGTTTTAAAATTCTTTGAATTCTATGTTGTGATTTCTCTGTCTTTTTTTAAAATATATTTTCTAAATTTTTGAGACCAAGTTTCTCTCTGTTACCCAGGTTGGAGTGCAATGGCACGATCTTGGCCTTCTGCAACCTCTGCCTCCTGGGTTCAAGAAATTCTCCTTGCTCAGTCTCCTGAGTATTTAGGACTACAGGCGTGTGCTACCATGCCTGGCTAATTTTTTGTATTTTTAATAGAGATGGGGTTTTACCACATTAGTCAGAATGGTCTTGATCTCATGACCTTGTGATCCTCCCACCTCAGCCTCCCAAAGTGCTAAGGATTACAACCCAAAGACAGAGATTACATCCCCTGTCTTTTTTCTTTTTTCAGGTTGTTTAGGATTGTCTAGGTTCTTTATATTTCTAGACAATTGATTTTTGTGTCTTGTACACTGAACCTTGTTAAATCATTTATCACTTTGTGGAATTGTATATTTCATTACTTTTTTAAAAACATAGACAATCATGTTTCTGTGAATAATGACAATTTTCTGTTTTCCTTTCCAATATAAATGTATTTTATTTATTTTTCTTATCTTACTACACTGACTAAAACCTCAAGTGTAATGTTGTATAGAAGTTGCAAATGTGGACATATCTGCCTTGGCATGATTTTGAAACCAACCCAAGATAGTTTTATTCGTGTGTGTGTGTGTGTGTGTGTGTGTGTGTGTGTGTGTTTGTTGTTTGTTTGTTTATAAATAATCATATAAATTTACTCCCAGGTTAAAGCTTGAAACTTTTGTTTTACCTGAGTTTCTTCCATGGGAAATGACCTTCAGTCCTCTCAAACAGCATGTCAAAGAACTGAAACTTAACAGATCACCACATCCAGACAATGAGATGCCAGACCTCTCATTCATCATGATTGCTTCCTGGCCCCTCCTTGGTTCCTGTTTTCTTACACATCATTGCATTTTTTTTCCCTGCTGTATAAGTTCCTAGTTTTTGTTTTCAGGGAGACTGATTTGAGACTGATCTCTCATCTCCTCCTCTGCAGCACCCAATTAAAGCCTTCTTCCTTGTCAGTACTCATTGTCTCAGTGATTGGCTTCTGCATTCTGAGCTGCAGGACCTAGACCAAACTCTGATGTTTCAGTAACAATTTGAGGTATGAAACATTTAATCTTTCATGATTAAGTATGTTTTAGTGATGAATTTGTTTTATTTAGTATTTACCACATTAAAGAAGTCCTCTTCTAGTCTTAGTTACCAATAGTTTTAATAGGCATGAATATTGCCTTTCATTAATGATGTTTCTAAATCATTTTCCTGCATATCTTATGATGATCAAGTAGTTGTTATTTTTTAGTTTGTTAATATGGTGAATCACAATCACATTTGGTAGAATTTACCAGCATAACCATCTGGGCCTGAAGTTTTTCTTTTGGGAAAAGCTTCAACTACAAAATAAACCTTCAAAATAGATATAGGACTCTCCAAATTATTTTTTTAAGTGAGTTTGAAAGTTTATGTCTTTCAAAGAATCTATCTATTTAATCTAAGATGTCTAAATTATTGGTGTACATTTGTTTGTCACATATCTTTTTCATGTTTAATACCTGCAAAAATGTATAGTGATGTTACCTCTTTATATCTGATATTGGCAGATATTTTTTGTCATTTCCCTTTATTTCCTGGTTCATCTGGCTATAGTTTTATTAATTCTATTTGTCTTCTTTAAGAAGTATCTTTTGGTTTTATTTATGTTCTTTATTGCTTTTCTGTATTCTGTTTTTTGATTTCTTTTTTGATCTTTATTTCATTTTCTCTACCATGAGTTTTATTTTGTCTTTCTTTTCTACTTATAATGGAATCATATAAGTCAATAATTTGAGACTTATAGTTTCTTCTAATATAGGTACTTACTCTTCTAAAATTTCTCCTATTGAGATAGGGGCTAAAACAGAAGCCTAAGCACTGCCATCTTACAGAGAAACCACCTGGGCCCTGGGCAGAGGAAATTCTCAGAACTGTTATTGTGCTGCAGTTCTCAGAGGTGTTAAGGGTAAAAATTTCCACTGCCACCCCCCTCCCCTTGCAACTAACCGTGAACTTTAGCTTCTGTACAGACAGCTTCCCTTGTACTCTCCCCGCTGCCCCCCCGATCAAGGATGTGGTTTTGCAACTTAAATGTCTTGCTCCCCCTGAGCTCAGGGCCATGGATTGGAGAGACCTAAGTCCTCCGTGGCTGCTGGCAATAAGGACCCTGCAATTGGCATACTTTTTTCTTGGAGTTAATTTTTCTGCTCACTCCGGTGCTACATCTGGAGTCCCCAGCGAGATTTTCCTCTTCACCAGACAAAAGCCATCTTAGAACCTCAGCTGGGCGGTTGACCCAACCCTGGGGAACCCTAAGGGAGGTGCCCCCTGAGACTTTCCAGGGCCCCAGGGTTCAGGCCCCATGGCGACTGTGTAACTGTGCTGCCGACATTCACCTAAAATTCTTCAGGGTCCTGGGAACCTCCGGAGGTAAGTCTGGTCTGGAATCTGGGGACTAGTCCATTGGTATCTGTAGCCTGAGTCAGGGGACCGGATGCAGTCATTGCAACTCTGACCATGGCAAGCCTCGCCAAGATGTCGCCTGAGGCTCTGGCATCTGGTAGCTGTTATAGGCGGCATCAGCATTCGTTTGTTTTCCATAACCTCTGTGTGAATGTGAGAATGAATGTGTATATATGTAGTCCCACAGCAAGTAGGCTACGGGGCTTGTGAGGGCCTCCACCCATGGTTCCATAGGAGCGTCATAAGGCATAATGGTGATTCACCTCAGAACCAAAAATTCTGAGGTGACCAGGCCCGGGGTTTATATGGGTACTCCTTAGCCAAAACTTCCTGAAATGTCCCCCAGGGATGTGGCCGGGCAGGCATCAGACTGGTCTCCCATCGGGGGGCACCCATCCTTTGTCTGTCCATCTTATATGTGTCTTACATGTGGCCCTGTCTGTATTGTAGATTCACCAGTTTTGTTAGACTTTTGTTGGCTGATATACAATGGTTCAGGCCTGCTTCCCTTGAGGTAGAAAACATTTTACAGTGGCTGACAGACCACTGGCTGCCGGGAATCTTTGCTGAATTCATGCCCTTGGAAATAACTCTGTTCTCTTTCCTTTTCCTATTTCTTTTCTATCATTGAGGCCTCACTTTTCCTTTTCTTATTCTTCCGTTTCTTCCATGTCCTGGAGAAGATTCTGTCCTCGACAACTCTGATGTAGTTTCTTCGGAGTCTTGGGAAATCAAATCCTAGATAAAGAGTTGCCAGCTATTCTCTTTCGGTTGGGATGGAAAAAGAGTAGCTGTCTCTTCTGTCAATAAAACATTCGGTGTTGTTACGGTGCTGCCTAACCCTACATCATGAGTCCACATATTGGTACCATCCTGACTGTTGGGTGGTTGGATGCCATGGCCCAATAGAAACTGATTGGAAAAGATTTTGCACCCTCTATAGAGTGTGGTGGATTCAAAATTCTCACCCAGTAGATTTCTTAGTCCACCTATTTTGTCACTTCCCAACCTTCCCACAGCCACTAAGTGCCAGGATACACATAAAGAAGGATTATGCCCGAGCGGCATTAAATCTTCACCAGGCTTATTACCGCCAGTTGTGGCTAAATAGTGGGGAGCCATATACAGTTCCCTGGCCCCTACCACCCATCCTCTTGGCCCGGACTAGGGATAGGTCCATCAACTTAACAGTCTTTTCTTTACAAAATTTAGCAGTGGAAGCATTGCTAAAACCAATACTAGAAGGGACACAATTTGAATTTGAGGCTTTCCAGAATTGACTATACCATAAAGACAGAAAAACCCAGGTGGTTATTGGGGGACATAAAAGAAGGTAACAAAAATGGGGTTCGTTGCACTCCCAACCCTGCACCCCATCTCCAGTGCATGACAACAAATTTTAAGGCAGGGTTTTCTGGTCAGTATGGCATTAAATTAACCCCAAAGAAACTTTGTACCCTCTGTGAATTAGAATGGCCATCATTTGGAGTGGGGTGGGCAGATATGGGAACCTACGGCTCAAAAATAACCCAGGCCACCTGGAATGTTGTAATAGGTTCTCTGGGCCACCCTGACCAATTCCCATATATTGATCAATGGTTTAGCCTAGTCCAGCAGCCTCTGCCTTGGCTAAAATGCTGCATCAGATAGGCTGGGCTACAAGTTATGTTAGCAACCCCAGGCCCAAAAAAACCACCTTCAGCACCAACTATACCCCCTAGTTTGGCAGAAGACCAAGAGTTACCGCCACCTTATTCCAGGCCCCCTGAGAAAAGGGGCCAACATCCCACTCCGGACAGTACTATTAGCCAGCCCTTATCTCCTTTACACACCCGAAGTGGGGCCCCACATCCCCCAGCTGTCCTTCCCCTCAAAGAGGCATCACCCTCAGGGGACAGCGACAGGGGCTGGCCATTTTTTGTCCATATTTCTTTTCCTCGAGTGATCTGTACAATTGGAAGACTCAACACCCTCCATTCCCTGAAAAACCCCAGGGGTTCACAGAGCTCCTGGAATCAAAACCCATCGTCCCACTTGGGATGACTGTCAACAATCACTCCTAATCCTCTTCACCACTGAAGAAAGAAGTAGGATTAGGCAGGAGGCATTAAAGTCTATCATAGGTCCCCAGGGAGGCACGGTGGAGGAAAACCAGGGCTGGATTAATGAAATCTCCCCTTGCACCTGACCCCAGTGGGACCCAAATGCTTCAGTGAGTCTTCAGGCTTTGAACAATTTTCACTGGTATCTATTAGAGGGGGTTAGGAGGGCAGCCCGTAAGCCCACTAACCTCTCCAAAGTGGGGACCATAACTCAGGGTCCACAGGAGTCACCGGCTGCTTTCCTTGAGCGCCTGCAAGATGCATATCTCACCTACACTCCTATTGACCCTGAGGCTTTAGAAAACCAGCGGGCCATCAAACTGGCTTTTGTCTTCCAGTCCGCCCCAGATATCAGGAAAAAGTTACAAAGATTGGAAGGATTCCAAGGAATGAATATCACTCAATTGTTGGAAGTTGCCCAAAAAGTTTTAATAATAGGGACACCTCAGAAGAGAAGCAGGATAAAAGATTTACTAAAGCAGTAATAGCGACTTTTCAGGAAACCCAAGCTATTCCCCGGGGACCAAAGCCCTGATCAAGTGACCCCACAGGGGGCCCTCAGGGTCCCCAGCCCAGGCTTAGAAATAACCAATGTGCATTCTGCCGATGAGAAGGTCATTGGAAGAATGAGTGCCCCGAGAGAAAAAGGCAAGAAACAGCTCAGGGAAGGCAACCATGGGCCATTCTCGATTTACAGAGTCAGGAGTGACAGGGCTGGGGCTCTTACTTATTAAGCCCCCAGGAGCCCAGGGTCACCTTAAAGATTGGGGGCACACGTGTTAGCTTCTTAATAGATACCAGGGCAGCGCACTCAGTTCTTACTCAACCTCTGGGACCACTATCCAGTAGAAAAACAATTATTCAAGTGGCCACAGGAAAAACCACATCAAGCCCTTGGACCACCAACCTACTGGTTGATCTGGGGAATGGCACTGTCACCCACTCCTTTTTAGTTATTCCAGAATGTCCATACCCCCTCCTAGAATGGGACTTACTCCACAAACTTCAGGCAAATATTTCTTTTTGTGAGAGTCAGGCTTGCCTCTCAATTCCTCCTCGTTTCGCATTAGGGCCACCTCAGCAAATCCTTATCACCTGTGCCATGTCAGGTGAGTATCTCTTGCAGGAAGCCTTATCCACAGAAACGGATCAACCACCAACATCAGACCTCCTCTGCCTGTTCCAAGAAAAGGTACCCAGAGTCTGGGCTGAAACAAATTCTCCAGGCTTGGCACATCACTGTACCCCAGTTGTAGTCCAGCTATTGGCAACAGCCACTCCAATTAAGGTACGACAATATCCCATGGGCCAGGAAGCCAGATGGGGAATTGCTCCACATATATCCAGGCTCCTAGAAGGAGGGATCCTTATTGCTTGTCAGTCTCCCTGGAATACTCCCTTGCTCCCCATCTTAAAACCAGGCACGAAGGACTATCGACCTGTACAGGACTTAAGGGAGGTAAACAAATGAGTGGAAACTGTCCACCCAACAGTCCCAAAGCTGTACACCCTCCTAAATCTCTTGGGCCCAGAGTACCACCATTATACTGTTCTGGGTCTCAAGGATGCATTTTTCTGCATCCCACTGGCTCCTGTTAGCCAGCCCATATTTGCTTTTGAATGGACTGACCCCAATACTGGAGTCTTGGGACAACTCACTTGGACAAGACTGCCTCAGGGGTTCAAAAATTCCCCCACTCTGTTTGACGGGGCACTTAGTCAAGATCTTGCCACCTTCCAAGCTGAGTTCCCTGAGTGCACCCTACTTCAGTACGTGGATGACTTACTCTTGGCTACAAAAACCCAGGGGGCCTGTCAAGAGACCACCCAGTCATTGTTGAAGTCCCTACAGGTTCTAGGTTACCGGGTTTCAGCTAAAAAGGCCCAACTCTGTCAACCGAAAGTTACTTACCAGAGTTATATCATTGAGAAATGCAACAGGGCACTAACACCTAGCCAAGTGCAAGCAGCGCTGCAAATACCCACCCCTAACACAAAACGCCAAGTTTGAGAATTCCTTGGGGTGGTCGGGTATTGCAGACTATGGATCTTGGGATTTGCTGAGATAGTTAAGCCCTTGTATGCCTGCACTGGAGGAACTCAGCCCTTGACTTGGACTGAGACAGAGCAACAAGTTTTGACAAGCTCAAAAGTGCCCTAACTATGGCCCCAGCCTTGGCCTTGCCAGACATATTTAAGCCCTTCCAGTTGTTTGTGCATGAAAAACAGGGAGTTGCTAAGGGGGTGCTCACCCAGATATTGGGACCATGGTCCCAGCCAATCACTTACCTTTCAAAAAGGCTTGATCCCATAGCCTCTGGGTGGCCAGCCTGTCTGAGGGCAGTTGCAGCTATGGCCCTGTTGGTCAAGGAGGTAGACAAACTAACCTTGAGACAGGAGTTAAATTTACTGACAACCCATGCGGTGGAGTCACTGCTCCATGGAGCTCCAGGAAAATGGATGTCAAATGCCTGCATAGTTCAATATCAGGCTTTGCTTTTGGACCAGCCCTGCATAAAATTTTTAAAGGCTACAGTTTTAAACCCAGCCATGCTGCTACCTGACAGCGAGCTGGAGGAGTCACATGCCTGCCAGCAGACAATGGACGTCCTTCATGCTGCTCTACCGGACCTTACTGATGTCCCCCTATGAAACCCAGAAGAGGTACTGTATACAGATGGCAGCAGTTTCATGATCAATGGAGTCAGGTATGCAGGGGCAGCTGTAGTCACCCTAGAGCGGGTTATCTAGGCCCAAGCTCTTCCACATGGAACCTCAGCCCAAAAGGCAGAACTCATAGCTCCGACAAAGGCCTTAGACTGGACAGAGGGAAAAACTGTTACTATCTACACTGGTAGCCGGTATGCCTTTGCCATGGCTCATGTACATGAGGCCATTTAGAAAGAAGGAGGACTACTCACCTCAGAAGGAAACATCATCAAAAATAAAGAGGAAATCCTAGCCCTATTAGAGGCTATATGGAAGCCTAATGCAAGTGGCATTAATACACTACAAAGGACATCAGAAGGGAGATTCACCAGAGGCAAGGGGAAACAGGGCGGCTGACCTACAAGCCAGACAGGCAAGCTTGGGGCCAGTAAAACCCTTAACTCTTCTTGTAACTCTGCCAGCCCAAACCCTGCCCCCTAGTCCTATGTACTCACCTGAGGAAGAAAACTTTGCTAAAGAACAAGGAGGCACACAAGATTCCACAGGATTCTGGGTCCTACTGGATGCAAGGATTGTGGTCCCCAAGGCTCTAGGATGGGCGCTAGTTAAGAACACACATCAGGCCACACACTTGGGACAGACAAAACTAATTGAGCTGTTGAGAGCCAGATACCACATTCCACATTTACATTAATGTGTTAAAGAAACCACAACTCGATGTGATGTATGTGCCAGGGTGAATCCAGGAGGCAACAAGTTTAAACAGGCAGGAATAAGACTTAGGGAAACTAGCCCTGGGGAGCACTGGGAAATAGATTTCACGGAAGTAAAACCCTGGTAATTGGCTACAAATACCTTCTTGTGTTTGTGGATACGTTCTCTGGATGGGTTGAGGCTTTCCCCACCAAATCTGAAACTGCTTTGGTGATCAAAAAGAAACTCCTACAAGATTTGGTCCCTCGGTTTGGCCTACCCTTAACACTGGGATCAGACAATGGGCCAGCTTTCACTGCTCAAATCTTTCAGACCCTGGCAAAAGCATTGGGCATATCTTGGAAACTACACTGTGCCTATCGTCCCCAGAGTTCAGGCAGGTCAAAAGAATGAACAGGACTATAAAGGAAATTCTGACAAAGTTTATCTTGGAGACCAGTGAGAATTGGGTCAGCTTGCTTCCTTTCATCCTCCTCCATGTCCGATGTACCCCCTACCACAAAGGTTTCTCTCCCTTTGAAATCATGTTTGGAAGGCACCCTTCCTTGCTCTCAAAACCTGCAGATACCATGCAAGCTGAAATCCATAACCATGCACTCCTTAAGTCCTTACAGGCACTTCAGTCTGTCCAATCCCAGGTGCATCAGCTCATCAGAGACACTTGAACCCCATCAGTGGACCTCTCAAACCAGCCAGCACATTCCTTCCAGCCTGGGGACTCGGTTCTTGTTAAGAGATTCACCACCTCCAGTCTGACTCCTCGTTGGAAAGGACCCTACACAGTTATCCCAACCACTCCCACCACACTTAAAGTGGATGGACTGACTGCCTGGATTCATCACACCCACGTTAAGACTGCCCCACCAGAAGAGCAATGGAGAGTCGACCACTCATCACTGGATCCATTAAAGCTAAGACTTTTGCGCTCTTTGCGCTCACCACCCTTATATCCCTAAACCTTGCTGTAAACCCCCGAAAAAGACCCCTCCTGGAGCCCACTCATAATCAATGGATCCTTACAGTGGGCTCCATGAGAAAATATGTTAATTCTCTAATAGAGTAGAAATCCACCCTTGTCAACTTAACCCTTGAGTGTAGCCCGAGAAACCCTGTTGTCTTCACCTTAGACCCCTGTGCCCTCCTGGGCCAATATATAAAATTCAGAACAAGTGGAAATGTAGCCAGGTGCAGTAGCTCAGGAGCAGAGAAAAAACTCCAGACCATGGGGTTATATCTGTGCCCAGGATCCACCCCGCAAAAAAAAAAAATGAAACTGTGGAGACTTAAATGAATTCTTTTGCCCCCATTGGGGTTGTGACACTATCTCTACCGTATCAGGCTATGTCAAAAACAAAGACTCATTCATCTCCTTCCAGCAGGCATCACCCCATCCCAGTGCTCTGCCGGGTCCTGTAACCCAGTCAAAATAACTGTAACTACCCCAGATAATAGATGGACAACAGGGAGAACCTGGGGCCTCAGAGTATATATGAGCGGGTGGGATATGGGCAACATTATCACCAGCCAGCGCATGGCCCCACCATGACCTAACTGCCTTATAGGAAAAATTGCAGAAGTCCTAAAATCCTGGGAACCTTTCCCTGAAACCCGAAGAGTCCAGTCTCCTAATCTTAGCCTTCTCTCCACTTCCCCCTCAGTAACAAATCTAGCCATAGAAGACTTAAACCTCCTAGACATACTGTCTTCAACTCATCACTTACTTAACCAGTCTAACCCAAACCTGGGTGCAGACTGCTGGTTATGCTTAAACCCACAGCCACCATTTTACACAGGCTTAGCAGCACATAACCCCCTCCAGCACCCCCTGTTCTGAAAGAAAGTTCCACATAACTCTAGGTGATTTGGAGGGAAAGCGTAAATGTTATCATTCCCCTAACTATATCCTCACTAGCTCCCCATGCCAGCGCTTCTGCAATAACACCCTCCTTTTGAACTATAATGGAACAAATTTTTTTTCCCATTTATTTATTTTATTGCACTTTAGGTTTTGGGGTACATGAGAAGAGCATGCAAAGTTGTTGCATAGGTACACATGTGGCAGTGTGATTTGCTGCCTTCCTCCCCATCACCTACATCTGGTATTTCTCCCCTTGCTATCTCTCCCCAGCTCCCCAACCCCCACCGTCCCT
>NW_016108131.1:188584-190958 GCF_001604975.1 Cebus imitator
TTGTCTTTGGTTCTGTTTATGTGGTGAATTACGTTTATAGACTTGCGTATGTTGAACCAGCCTTGCATCCCCGGGATGAAGCCTACTTGATCATGGTGGATAAGCTTTTTGATGTGCTGTTGCAATTGGCTTGTCAGTATTTTATCAAAGATTTTTGCATCTATGTTCATCATGGATATTAGCCTGAAGTGTTCTTTCCTTGTTGAGTCTCTGCTGGGTTTTGGAATCAGGATTATATTGGTCTCATAAAATGATTTGGGAAGAATTCCCTCTTTTTGTATTGTTTGGAATAGTTTCAGAAGGAATGGTACCAGCTCCTCTTTGTATGTCTGGTAGAATTCCGCTGTGAACCCGTCTGGACCTGGGTTTTTTTTTGTGTGTGGTAAGCTCTTAATTGCTGCCTCAACTTCAGGCCTTGTTACGGGTCTCTTCAGGGTTTTGGCTTCTTCCTGGTTTAGGCTTGGGAGGAGGCAAGTGTCCAGGAGTTTATCCTTTTCTTCCAGGTTTATTAGTTTGTGTGCATAGAGTTGTTTGTAATAATCTCTGATGATGGTTTGAATTTCTGTGGAATCTGTGGTGATATCCCCTTTATCGTTTTTTATTGCATCTATTAGGTTATTCTCTCTTTTCTTTTTTATTAATCTGGCTAGTTGTCTGTCTATTTTGTTGATGTTTTCGAAAAACCAGCTCCTGGATTTACTGATTTTTTGAAGGGTTTTTTGTGTCTCTATCTCCTTCAGTTCTGCTCTGATCTTAGCTATTTCTTGTCTTCTGCTAGACTTTGAGTTTTTTTGATCTTGCTCCTCTAACTCTTTCAGTTTTGATGATAGGGTGTCTATTTTTGATCTCTCCTTGCTTCTCATGTGGGCACTTATTGCTATATATTTTCCTCTAGAGACTACTTTAAATGTGTCCCTAAGATTCTGGCATGTTGTGTCTTCATTCTCGTTGGTTTCAAAGAACATCTTTATTTCTGTCTCCATTTCATTGTTTATCCAGTCAACATTCAAGAGCAAGTTGTTCAGTTTCCATGAAGCTGTGCGTTTCTGCATTAGTTTTTGAATTCTGAGTTCTAACTTGATTGCACTGTGGCCTGAGAGACTGTTTGTTATGATTTCTGTTCTTTTGCATTTGCTGAGGAGTGATTTACTCCCAATTATGTGGTCAATTTTAGAGTAGGTGTGATGTGGTGCTGAGAAGAATGTATATTCTGTGGATTTGGGGTGTAGAGTTCTGTAGATGTCATTTAGGTTCGCTTGGTCCAGGTCTGAGTTCAAGTCCTGGATATGCTTGTTAATTTTCTGTCTGGTTGATCTGTCTAATGTAGACAATGGAGTGTTAAAGTCTCCCACTATCATTGTGTGGGAGTCTAAGTCTCTTTGTAAGTCATTAAGAACTTGCCTTATGTATCTGGGTGCTCCTGTATTGGGTGCGTATATAGTTAGGATCGTTAGCTCTTCTTGTTGCATTGATCCTTTTACCATTATGTAATGTCCCTGTTTGTCTCTTATGATCTTTGTTACTTTAAAGTCTAATTTATCAGAGATGAGAATTGCAAGTACTGCTTTTTTTTGCTCTCCATTTGCTTGGTAAATCTTCCTCCATCCCTTTATTTTGAGCCTTTGTGTATCCTTGCATGTGAGATGGGTTTCCTGGATACAGCACACCAATGGGTTTTCGCTTTTGATCCAATTTGCCAGTCTGTGTCTTTTGATTGGGGCATTTAGTCCATTTACATTTAGGGTTAATATTGTTATGTGGGAATTTGATACTGCCATTTTGGTGCTAGCTGGGTGTTTTGCCCTTTAGCTGAGCTGACACTTGTTGTTCCTTTATATGTGTAGAGCCTCTTTCAGGAGCTCTGGTAGAGCTGCCCTGGTAGTGATGAAATCTCTGAGTACTTGCATGTTCCCAAAGGATTTTATTTTTCCTTTACCTATGAAGATTAGTTTGGCTGGATAGGAGATTCTGGGTTGAAAGTTCTTTTCTTTAAGGATGTTGAATGTTGGCCCCCACTCTATTCTGGCTTGTAGGGTTTCTGCTGAGAGATCTGCTGTGAGTCTGATGGGCTTCCCCTTGTGGGTAACCCGTTCTTTCTCTCTGGCTGCCCTTAGTATTTTCTCCTTCATTTCAACCCTGGTGAATCTGATGATTATGTGCCTTGGTGTTGCTCTTCTTGACGAATATCTTTGTGGTGTTCTCTGTATTTCCTGGACTTGAATGTTTGCCTGCCTTCCTAAGTTGGGGAAGTTTTTCTGGATAATATCCTGAAGAGTATTTTCCAGCTTGGATTCATTCTCTCCTTTGCATTGAGGTACGTCTATCAAATGTAGATTAGGTCTTTTCACATAGTCCCACATTTCTTGGAGATTTT
>NW_016108131.1:192289-193401 GCF_001604975.1 Cebus imitator
TTTTTGAAGATTGAGTTTTCCTTGTTGTCAACCAGGCTACAGTGCAGTGGCATGATCTCTGCTCACTGCAACCTCCACTCCCCAGGTTCAAGTGATTCACCCACCTCAGCCTCCCAAGTAGCCTGGGTTACAGGTGCATGCCATCATGCCCAACAAATTTTGTATTATTAGTAGAGATGGGATTTTACCATGTTGGCCAGTGTGGTATTAAACTCCTGACCTCAGATGATCAACCTGCCTTGGCCTCCCAAAGTGTTAGGATTACAGGCATAAGCCACCATGCCTAGCCTGATTTCTGTTTTCATGTCTTCAAGTTCATCTGTCAATCTTGTGCAACATCTAATCCAAATTAGCCTAATTCAGTACAATTTCATTCTACACAATACTGTTTTCATCTCTAAAAGCTTGATGGGTGGTTCTTGTATCTTTCATGTTTCTAACATTTTGAATATATACAGTCCATTGATAATAAGTGTTTCAATGTCCTTGTCTATTAATTCTAATGCCTGCATCAGTTTTGATTGGTTGATTTTTCTCTTTTTTCTCTGTCATGCTTATCTGCTTTTTCTATCCTTATTTTTATGTTTATAGATAATTTTAAAAGACTTTAATTTTTTTGAGTTTTAAGTTTATAGAAAAGTAAGTGGAAAGTACAGAAAGTTTCTAATCCCCTCCCCCACTCAGTTTTCTCTATTATTTACATTTTGAATTAGTGTGGTACTTTTAAAAATAATTGATGATTTAATACTGATACCTTATTATTAAAAAATGTAAATAAATTACACCAGAGTTTACTTTGTTTGTTGTGAATTCTATAGGCTTTGATAAATATACAGTGACATGCATATATCATTGCAGTATCATATAGAATACTTTCATTTCCCTAAAAATCCCCCATGCTTCACTATTTATATCTCTCACTCTCTGTCATTTATATCTTGTACTCTCTCTTGAGCATCTGGCAACCATTGGCCTTTTGTTGTTGTTGTTGTTACTGTCCTCATAGTTTCACCTTTTCCTGAATGTCATATAGTTGGAATGATACAGTGCATTGCCTTTTCACATGAACTTTTTTTCACTTAGCAATATGTTTTTAAGGTTTCTCTCTCTCT
>NW_016108131.1:193850-195688 GCF_001604975.1 Cebus imitator
ATATATATATATATGTAGGCCTATATATATATATATATAAAATAAATGTATATATACATAAAAATAAATGTATATATACATATATATGTAGACTTTATTTTTAGAGCAGATTAGATTCACAGTAAAATTGAGCAAAAGATAGAGATTTCACATTTATCCCTTCCCACATATTTGTATCAATGTCCCACTATCAACATCATGAACCCCCATGGTATATTTGTTACTATGGGTTAATCTACAATGAGTGACACATTATTATCAACTGAAATTCATAGTTTACATTAGAGTTCACTGTTGGTATTGTATTTTTGAGTTTTGACACATGTATAAAATTACATGTACTTACCATTTGGAGGCAGAGTGATTCCACTGCCTTAAAAATCCCCTGTGCTCTGCTGATTCATCCCTCTTTCCCTCCAACCACAACAAGTATTGATCTTTTTATAGTCTCTATAGTTTTGCCTTTTCCAGAATGTTATACAGTTAAAATCATACAGCATATAGACTTTTCAAACTGCATTGTTTCATTTATTAATATGTATTTAGGGATTTGCAATGTATTTTTATTGCTTGGTAGCTTATTCATTTTTAGTACTGCATAATATTCCATTTTCTAGATATACCACATTTACTTATCTATTCATTTACTGAAAGATACCTTCGTTGTTTCCAAGTTTTGGTAATTCTGAATAAAGCTGCCATATAAATTTGTGTGCAGGTTTTTGTGTTGATGTAAATTTTTAGATCATTTGGTAAAATATCAAGGAGCATCGTTGCTGGATTTTATGGTAAGTGTGTGTATAGTTTTGTAAAAAACTGCCAAACTGTCTTTCAAAGTGGCCATAATATTTTGCATTCCCACCAGCAATGAATATTCTTTTTGCACATCTTCATTAGCATTTTCTGTCACTGTTCTGGATGTTAACTATTTTAATATGTGTATAGTGGTATCTCGTTGTTTTATTTTGCATTTTCACAATGACGTATGATGTGATGCATCTTTTCATACACTTATGTACCGTCACGATCTCTTCTTTAGTGAGGTGTCTATTAAGGTCTTTGGCCCATTTTAAACCTGATTTGTTATATATTTATAGGCTATATTTGTGACTGAATTATTATACATTATGGTAACTATAGTTAATAAAATCATATATTTAAAAAAAATGGTTATGAGAATAATTTTAAATGTTCTCACCACAAAAGGAAAAGATAAATCTATGAGCCAATATATGTTAATGAGCTTGATTTAGCCATTCCACAAGGTATACATATATCAAGACATCATTTTGTAGGCCATACATATATAAAACCTTTGTTTATTCCAAAATAAATTTCAAAAAAGCATTCAGCATTTTATTCTCTGAGAGTTGCTGAATGATCTAATTGAATTGATTTCCAAGGCAGCACATTAATGGATTCTTAGTTCTCCAAAGAAATTTGTTAGCAGGTGGTAGGCAAGGAAGTCAATGAGGCTGACTTTAAAACTAGAGAGTCTACAAAGTGCTAAGGGAATAAGTGAGGAGAGCTGCATTTTAGTGTCAAGCTCTAAATCTCATTCTCATTTTTGTAACAAAAAACAGATGCACACCCACAGATATTTAAGTATTATTAATAAAAGTGCACTCTGTACCCAAGGTTCTAGCATCATCTCATAGAGAAAGATAATTGCCTGACTCATTGTCTTTATTTCTTTCAGGTTTAATCCTTGCTGCTCTTCTTTCTTTTTACTTCTTTCTTTTTCTCTTTCTTCTTTCTTTCTTTTTTTTTTTTTTTTTTTTTTTTTTTTTTTTTTTTTTTTTTTTTTTTTTTTTTTTTTTTTTTTTTTTTTTTTTTTT
>NW_016108131.1:200344-215928 GCF_001604975.1 Cebus imitator
TTTCTTTCTTTCTTTCTTTCTTTCTTTCTTTCTTTCTTTCTTTCTTTCTTTCTTTCTTTTCTTTCTTTCTTTCTTTCCTTCTTTATTTTTCTTTCTTTCTTTCTTTCTTTCCTTCTTTCTTTCTTTTTCTTTCTCTCTCTCTCTTTCTTTCTCTTCCTTCCTTCCTTCCTTTCTTTCTTTCTTTCTTTCTTTCTTTCTTTCTTTCTTTCTTTCTTTCTTTCTTTCTTCCTTTCTTTCTTTCTTTCTTCTGTTCTTTTTGTCTTTCCTTCTTTTCTCTCTCTCTCTCTCTCTCTTTTTCTGTCTTTCTTCTTTTTTCTTTTTTTGAGATGGAGTTTTACTCTTGTTGCCCAAGCTGAAGTTCAATGCCATGATCTCGTTTCACTGCAACCTCCGTCTCCTGGTTTCAAGCGATTCTCCTGCCTCAGCCTCCTGAGTAGCTGGGGTTACAGGGATGCTCCACCATGCCCACCTAATTTTGTACTTTTAGTAGAGATGGGGTTTCTTCATGTTGGTCAGGCTTGTCTTGAACTCCTGACCTCAGGTGATCTGCCTGCTCAACCCCCTGCTGAGTGCTGGAATTACAGGTGTGAGCCACTGCACCTGGCCCTTGCTGTTCTTATAAATGAGGGATGAACTGCAGTACATGAGAGATACTGATCTTGGGTTGAAATATAGAAAATGTCAATGAAGGATCCACAGCTTTCATCATTCATGGGAAACTAGTAGGCCAGACCTGCCCATCCTGTCTCAGAAAGTGAGCACCCCTGTGGTGGGGACAGCAGAACGTTGGAGGTGGGTGTATGTTTCCATCACACTGGCTAACTCAGAGCCTTTCATTTGAAAAGGCAAAGTCAGGCAGAGCTGAGATTAAGGTGATCATCCCTATCATCCCTTACTAAAATATAACAGTCAATGCATATTCCATATATGAAATATGTACACATCACACATATACATACATGCACACACAATCCAATTAAAATAATACAATTGACACTTAGTCCATTTCTACAGATCATCTTCCAAATGCCAGCAATAATTAAAGTTTGGGCATATAAAGAAAAAGGAGCCATTGTTTCCTCCTTTAAGGAGCTCACAAATTAATAAGGGGAGACTAAGAGACTGAGTTATAAAGAGTTAAAATCAGAGTGATGATTGCTAAACAGTAATACAAGTAATGGTGTGTCTGGACTATTCTGACCCATTTGCTGCAGGTTAACCTGCTTATTTTTCATAACTACCTAGAAAAGTAGTGGATCTTCATTTTTGTCTCTGTTTACAAATGAATATATTGAGACACAGAGAAGTTAACTTGGCCAAGACTATTCAGCTAGTAAGCAGCAAAGACAGGCACTGGAATTCAGGCACGTTTAACCACCGCCGAGCTGCTTCTTTCCCATGTGGGCAGCTCACAGTCCTCTGGCTGGATCCTTACAGCCTGTCTCCAGTCTTGCTAGTTGCTTCTTCCTTCCTGGATCTCTGGTGGGCATGGGAGGAAGTGATGCACTTACTCCCACTGCACAAACCATGGCGTGCACCTTGGCCCTCTCCACAGTCTTGATGTGAGTCATGAGACACCTGGAGCATCATTGCTTTGCAGATGTTTCCTCCATCATGGCTTCCCACATTGGCTGCAGAAAGGGTGTCAGACATATGGAAGCCTCCTGCGCCTCATCAGTAGCACCCTGTACACACACATACCACCACACACATACACACACTCACCACACAACACACATGCACAAACCACATACACATATACCACACATACCATACACACACCACACCATGCACATATACACACCACACATACCATATCACCCCACACACACCACACATACATGCCACACACATGCCACACACACATACATACCACACGCAAACACATACCACACCACACACACATCACTCAACACATTTGCACAGACCAAACACAAACATATATACCACACACCACATACACAAACCACACATACACACATACTACATACAACAAAACACACACATCACACAATGCACATGCACAGACCACACAGACTTCAGACACATACATAAACACACCACACACATACTACACACAACACACCACACACAATACATACACAATACACACATATATACTATACACACCACACATGTACAAAAACACACCACACAATAACCCACACCACAAACATAATGCATACACCACAAACACACATACCACACACACACACCACACATACACATCATACACACAGAAATACCACAACACACACACGGCACATACAAACACAACACATATATACCGCACACACTACACACAGACACCACACACAGACACACACCACATACATATACATACCTAACACACCACACCTGTGTTCCACATACACAACACACATAGACGCATATCACACACACACACCACAAACTCACAAACATGCACTGCACATACAAACACAGAGACATGCCACATATGCAGACAAACCCTACGTACAGAGACACACCACAGACACATATGCTACACATACCACATATCATACACAGTCACAAGCATACCACACACCTACCACACCACACATACACAAACACACATTATATACTGTCTCCCTACTTCCCTGTCCCAGCAACCAAGAGAAAGACTTTGAACCCTGCCCTCAGCAGCCATGGATGCACCCCACCAAATAGTTCACTCCCATTCACCCACGATATTTTCCATTTGATTGGTCCTTCTTCAGTGAGACCAATGGTCAGATAGTCAGCCATCTTTATGAAAATAAATGGAAGGAAGGAAGCAAGGAAGGAAGGAGGCAGGGAGGAAGGGAGGGAGGAAGGGAAGGAAGGAAGACAGGAGAGAAGGGAGGGAACTCATTCTTAACCCAGTGGTGGGTTCCTCACCTTGCCTCCTTCCCCACTCTTTGAATCAGAATAAGCCAACCCAGTCTAAAAAGACCTATTCTTGAAGAATCATAGTGTTTTATAATTATATGCAGTATTAATGTGGCTGGCATTGAAAGCCAAGGAGTGAGCGAGGTCTCCTAGGGAGATCAAAAGAAGCTGGAAAGAACCTTAATATTTCATCAACCTTGATGGAAGGGGCAGAGTGAGCAGCAAGCCCATTAGTGTTAGTTGAACCTTTAATCTGTCCCTTCTATATGCCAGGAAGCTCAAACAATTTAGAATTAATGTATGAAGGCAGTTCTGACCAATTGTATTAGCATTTTTAAAATGCTTGAATTATACATAATACCATCGACCTTTATTGGATGTAGGGTTCCATGAAGTTTGCACATTGCACAGTATCATGTACCCACAACCACAACCAGGATCCAGGACAGGACCACTCCCAGAGTACCTTGTACAACCTCTTTCTAATCACATCCTCCCCCAACCCCTAAGCCTTGGCAACCACTGATCTTTTCTCTGTCACAATAACTTTGTCTTTTTGAGAATGTCACATAATGGAACAAGTATACAATCTTTTGAGACTATGGATTCAGTTTTTGATAATCCTGAGTAGAACTCCTAGGAATATTTGTGTACTAGTTCTATCAATTACTGAGAGAAAATGTGGACATTTCTCACTATAATTGTGGATGTGACTAGTTGCCTTTTCCATTCTTCCAGTTTTTGCTCCATGTATTTTGAAGCTTTGTTGTTAGGTGTGTCCACATTTAATGGCTACAGTGGGTTTTATTTTTGGGGGGTGAATTGACACTTCCATTATTATTTAATATCCCAATTTGTCCTGGATAATTTCTATTCTCCAAAGTCTACTTAGTCTAATTTAGTATAGCCACACAATATTGTTTTCAAAAAATAGTTTATATATATATGTTACTATATTATATATATATATATATATAAAATGCTATTTTTTCTCTCTCTCCATACATACATACATATATATATAATGCTATTTTTTCTCTCTCTCCATACATATATATAAAGAGACACATATGTCATTTTATTTATTTTATTTCATTTTATTTTATTTTATTTTATGACAGAGTTTCATTCTTGTTGCCCAGGCTGGTGCAGTGGTGTGATCTCAGCTCAGTGCAACCTCTGCCTCCCAGGTTCCAGCGATTCTGGTTTCTCAGCCTCCTGTGTAGCTGGGGTTGCAGGTGCACGCCATCATGCCCAGCTAATTTCTTTTGTATTTTTAGTAGAGATGGGTTTCACCATGTTGGCCAGGCTAGTCTCACACTCCTGACCTCAGGTGATCCGCCCACCTTGGCCTACCAAAGTGCTGGCATTACAGACATGAGATACTATGTCTGGCACATAAAAATCCATTTATTTATTTATTTATTTTTTTTTTGAGACAGAGTCTCTCTGTCACCCAGACTGGAGTGCAGTGGTATGATCTCGACTCACTGCAACCTCTGCCTCAAGTTATTCTCCCGCCTCAGACTCCCAAATAACTGGGATTACAGGCATGTGCCACCACACTGGCTAATTTCTGTATTTTTAGTAGAGACAGGGTTTCACCATTATGGCCAGGATGGTCTCCGTCTCTTCACCTCGTGATCCACCTACCTCAGCCTCCCAAAGTGCTGGGATTACAGGTGTCCCCCCCTGCCCACTTTTTTAAAAAATTAACTTTACTTTGGAGCAATTTTAGATTTACAGAAAAATTGCTAAGATAATAGTTTCCTTAATACCCCACAAACACAGTTTTTCTTATTATTAAAGTCATACATCAGTATGGTAGATTTGTTATACTTAGTAAGCCCATATGATACATAATTATTAATAGCTATTACTTACTCAGATTTCCTTTGTTTTAACTTCTGTCTCTCTGTGTTGCTGTCAGAGGATCGAATCCAGGATACATTGCATTCAGTTACCACGTCTCCCCAGGCTCCTTTTGGACAGACTCTTGGACCATTATTGTTCTTTCACTTAAAAAAAAATTACATTTTAAAATTAAAGTTTTATTGATCATTGTAGATTGAAATGCAGTTGGAAGAAGCAGCATAGAGAAATATTTTGTATATTTTGCCCGGTTTCCTCCCATGTAACATTTTACTGACTTTCTGCCCATCGGCCTCACTGAAGAAGGACCAATCAAATGGAAAATAACATGAGTGGATGTGAGTGAAGGATTTGGAGGAGTTCAGCCATAGCTGCAGAGGGCAGGGTTCAAAGTCTTTTGGTTGCTGGGACAGGGAACTGGGGAGACAGTATATAATGTGTGTGGGGTGGTGGGCAGGTGGTAGATATGTGGTGTTCTTGACAATGATGCTAGCCACTCATCTTCAGATTTCCCATTTACTTGTATGCATTGGTGTGACTGTGTGTATTTGTGAGTGTGTAAGTTGCATACAATTTTATTGTCTTTCTAGGTTCATGCGTGTGCAGAGTCAAGATACAAAACAACGTCACAACACAAGGGTTTCCTATGCTCCCCTTTTATAATCCTACCCACTTCCTCCCCTGGAATTTCTAACCTTTGTCATTAGTGCTTCTACAGCAGGATCCTGGCAATACATTTAGGTAATTTTTCTTCATCTGAGAGTGTCTACAATTCAGTCTCATTCCTGAAGAACACTTATACTGAATATAGGTTCTGAGTTGGTAGTATTGTCCCTTCATCACTTTTAACAAAAATCGTTCCTCTTCCCTCTGGCCTTCCTGTTTTTTGATGTGAAATACAAGGTAATACAAACTAAATAATAATGCATGATTTTTATCTGGCTGCTTTTAGGACCATTTTTCCTGAGTTTATTTTTCAACAGTTTTATTACGATGTGTCTAGATGTGGAGTTCTTTGAGATCAGCCAGTTTGGTGTTTGCTAAGCTTTTACATCTGTACTTTTCAAATCTTTCACTCAACGTGGGAAATTTTCAATCATTATCTCTTTAAATATTATTTTCTGCATTCCACTTTCTTTTCTTGTAGGACTCCAATGATTTTATTGTTAGATTGTTATTGACCCATAAGTTTTTGAAGCTCTGTTATTTTTCCCATCTTTTTTCTTGGTGTTGTTAAGATTTGTAATTTTATTGCTCTGTCTTCAAGTTCACCAACTTCTTTCTGACTTCCATGTGCTTTGACATCCAATATATTTTAAAAATTTGGTTATCACATGTTTCAGTTTTAAAATTTACATTTGGTTCTTCTTTATACCTTTTAGCCCTTTGCTGGATAATTTTTCTTTTCCATTTGTTTAAAACATGTTCACCCTTTCTTATTGGAACATTTGTATTAATGGTTTTAAAGTAATTGCCAGATAACTTCAACATTTATGTCATCTTGACGTGAATATCTGTTGATTTCTTTTTCTTGTGCAAGTTGCGATTTTCTGGAATCTTTTTAGGCAATGTAAGGTTTTATTGTATCCTGGACGTTTTGGATATGATGTTAGGAAACTCTGGATCTTGTTTATATCTTATCAGGGTTGTGCATATATGTGTTCTAGTAGACATTCCACTCCTTTGGGTTCAGGCTGCGGGTTCCTACTGGCCTCCTCTGGGTTTTGATTTCCATGCCAGTCCAGCTATCAGAGTCCTTGAATTATATTCAGACATTTCCTGTGTGTGTACCACTTAGAGACCAGCCTGGTACCTGTGTGTCTTTTCATCTCATAGTTTCATCCTCAAAGGCTTTGTTTTGCCAGTTAGGTTCAGATCCACATTTGTGCAATTCCTAAGGATGGGGCCAAGAGTTCATAAACGAATTTATGGAATCTTTTCTCATGCTATTTCCTTTCCACAATCTCCCTGGTAGTTTCTCATATTGCAACAGTCCGCTTGCACCCTAGCCAGAAACTGGGGTGTCAATTATACCACTCTGCTGTGCACTTCCTGGAGCTTGTTGTTTCCACGCTCTAGCTCCCACTTCTGAGCTTAAGGATCCCTGGAGTTCAGTCTGGGGAATATTAACAAAAAAATGGGACACTCTCCACCAGCTTTCTGGTATTTGGAATTTTGGTCTACTTTCTAAATCTGCCAGCTACCCTTTACTATTTATTTATTTTAGTTTAAAACACATTACATTAAATTTACCATCTTAACCATGCATAATTAAGTGTATAGTTCAGCAGTGTTAAGTATATTTACATAAGTATGCAACAATCTCCAGGATTTTCATCTTGCAAATCTAAAGCTCTGTGCCTATTCAACACCAACTCCCTATTCATCTCTCTGGAAATGACCATTCTACTTTCTGTTTCGAGAAATGTGACTCTTTTAGATGGTTTGTATGAGCAGAATCACATAGTATTTGCCTTTTTGTAATTGTTACATTTTCCTTTGTATAATGTCCTCCAGGTTTATTCATGTTGGAGAATGTTAATAGGATTTCTTCTTTTTGAATACTGTTGCATTGTGTGTATATACCCTATTTGCAATGCATTCATCCCTAGATGAACATTTGAGTTACTCCCACCTCTTGGCTATTGTCAATAGTGTATTCAATGGGAGAGACAGACTGGAATGTCTTTGTCCCATTTTAGTCAGGGGAAGAGCAGTAGTGAGAATTACTAATCAAGATTTGTGAAAAAAGAATAGAATTTCTCTTTATTAATCAAAACCACATGGCTCTTGGAATTACAAATTTTCACAGGTTTGTACATAGATTATACAGCTACTGAAGTCATGCATATATAACTTATTTTAGCACCATTTGTTTATATATCTCCCTGGAAATATGTTCTTTTGAAATAAGATTAAATAGTAATAGATTATTATAAAACATATGTATTTGGATGCTATATTTTGTTTGAATTCTTTCAATTTCAGGTAGAAATGTGTTTTGTGACTCTGTGAAGTGAATAAAGTTTCACTTTGACTTAGTTATTAATAAAATGTGACTTGTGATTGAGAATCCTCTCCTGAGATAATAGACTTTAATGAGGTAAACCAACCCTCTACAGAATGTGCTCTTCCTCTGTGTGACTCTTAGAAACATTATTAGTAATGAAACTCTCCACAATTTTTTCAGTATAAAAAACCAAGCCATGCAAATGTTGTAAAACCCAACTAGATTAAGGTAAACTTCCATTTTATTGAGTGGATTTACTATATGTTAGGGATTGATTCATGGCATACAACTGATCATAATAATTTGTGTCTCCTTCAGCAAGTTTATGAAGATTTATCTTTTTTTCTCAGTAAAATGCATGTATCCACTATAACTGTCATTAAAAAATTTAACTTGAAATTCATGAGGAAAAGCATCTTATCTTACCATGAAGGATTTATTTCTTAAGTGCTGCCTGTTGCACTTATGAATTTTGTACTGTGTCCTTACACTTGTTCATTTCTGTGAATTATTAAATGTCTACCAAGGTGTATCCTCCAGAGAATGAAGGTCAGTGTTCTAGAGCAGGCCCTTTGAAGTAGCATCCAAGTAAGTAAAAGTAAATAGCGGGAGATAATGGAATCAAAAGTTTAAATTAGCCGTTTCTAGATTATCCAGGTCATTTGTTTTTCTGAGAGATAAAGTGTAGAAACCAGGATGATTCGTCCTACTATTCAAATGATTTAAATTTCATTGTAAGTTCTTATTTTTATCAAAGTAATACATGAAAATGGCTTAAAAACTTACAGTGCCACAAATTTTGGGACAAGAAACAGTAATAGTAATCTCTTGCCATACTACCATTCTCTCTTTTTGAGAGAAAGCAATTTTCAACTATTTTAGCTACTGACCTTTTTTTTTTTTAAACTTACGTAACATAACTTATTAGATATTCTTTAATTCTCCTCTCCTCATGGCATGTTTATTTTTGTTGGAAGCTTTTAAAACCATTACAAATATTCAAATAGATTAATTTAAACATATTCATATTTTACTTAATTTTTGATAAGTTGCTATTTTATAGAGTGAAATATGTGTAATATAAATTGTTCACTTTAATGATTTTCAAGTGTACAGCCTATTGTCACTAAGTATATTCCCATGTTGTACAACCATCACCACCCTCCTTCTCTAGGACTTTTTCATCTTCTAAAACTGAAACTCTGTATTCATATTCCTGAATTTTTAAATTTAATTATGGCTTATTGATTTCTTACTTGGAAGATGAAAATCAGAAATAAACTTCTTTCCTGCTGCTTAGGCAGGGACTAGTGTAAAACAGGTATGGTGTTGAGGGAGCAGAATGGAAAGAGGAGCCACTCAGTGCTGGCCCTGCCCCTGTGTGAACCTGAGAATGAATCTCCTCATTTCTAGGCCCTGTTGGTCTCCCTGGCATCATTCTCTCTGGGCCTTCCATGCTGCACTCTCCCTCCCCTCCCTCACATGTGCCATTCCTAACCCCATTCTGTCAGTATAGCCATAGCATTTTTTAAAGTTAAATCAATAGTTAGTGTTTACTTAGTTCCTGTAAAAATTTTTCTCATCTGTGAAATCATCTGTGCATATTTGTTCACATTAACATTATATTTCTTGGGGTAATTGTATTATCTGATTATTCAATTAATATTGGAGCTTGTTTACAAATATGTACCCCTATGAACTACAGCTCAGTTTTCTTGCCTTTGTGTAGTCCTTTTCTGGAATCAGGGCTAGACTTTGACCAAAGAATGTAGAGGCAGTGACCTTCTAGGCCTTCTAAGACTACATCACAGGAAACTTTGCAGCTTTCACTCAGGTGCCTTAGATACTCTGGAGGAAGCTGCTGCAATGGGGCATTATGACTGCCTTGAGACTACCTTCCCACCCATGGCTGTAGCAGGAAGTAGCCTAAATTACCACGTACAGAGACCGTGAGAACAGAAAGAGATGCCTAGTAGCCATGCTGTGAGGAAGCCCAAGTCAGCACATGGAGAGTTTGTGTGAATAGAAACAGAAGACTGGTAATTCTCTGGTTGTTCCAGGAAGCACCCTGGCACAGACATATGAGTGAATCATGTGGTATCTTCAGCCACTGACCCTTGGGGTGACTCAGCCTCAGTCAATATCTGCCTGTAATCACAGGAGAGGCCCTCAAGTGAGCTCTGCTGAGCCCTGTCAACCCACAGAAGCTTGAGAGGTTATCATTTTAAACCACTGAGTTTTAGGGTTGGTTATGCAGCTATAGATAACAGAAACATTTATAGTCTATGAATCCCAATGTGTCCATCATTTCTAAACCCTCTGATTAAACTGAGAAGCTTCTTCAAATAAAGTCAAACATATTAATCAAGCTGTCAGATTATTTTTCCGCCTTGGAGACATACATTTCTTCAAAAGCCTCTGTTCCCTTCTGTCTACTGAATTGATTCAGTCCTGGACATCATTCCAGTTTCATCCTGGGAATTCCCTTTTCCTCTCACCTACACTGGATCCTGGTTTCCAAATCCATGTCTATATCTTTCTTTTTCCAAGGACACATTATCTAATTTTGTCTTCATTAGA
Organism: Cebus imitator; assembly: GCF_001604975.1. Taxonomy (NCBI): domain Eukaryota; kingdom Metazoa; phylum Chordata; class Mammalia; order Primates; family Cebidae; genus Cebus; species Cebus imitator. Next base: position 210,678 of record NW_016108131.1, read on the forward strand.
AGTAGAATTTTGTTAATTTGGAGGTTTATTTGGTTCCCTACAATATCTCTTCTGAGTTTGCTATTTTTTTCTCTTTGTCTTCATTTGCATATTTTTGTTAGAGGTTTTGTTAAAGGATCTCCTCAAGTTCTGGTGACTCTTATTTGTTGGTTTTTATTTAAAGATAAGGCAGTAAAACATCAATCCTTAATTCTGTAGGGATGGGTGAGTTTGTCACTGCTGAACTTTTGTACATGGTGGTAACGAGACAGACCAGATTTTTTAATCTGCAGGGATTTCTTTCAGTTGTTTCATCATGTTTTCTTGGAGTGTGTTTTTGTATTTAGGGATAAAATTGGTAATAAGTCTAGCTATCAACATTTTGGAAGACACTCTGGCAGAGTAGAAGGCTGTCTTTGGTCAGGGCAATGTATTCCTCAATCTTTTAGAGGGCAGGAGAAAGAATGGAGTCTAAGCTGACCTGGTGATAGTTCCTTATACTTCAAAATAGGGTGAACCATGAATCCTGAATGAGATAAGAGAGGTATGGATCTCAGCAAATACCTGTGGAAGGTCCCATTTTAGTGCAGTTAAAAAAATTGAAGCCACTCTTCAAATACAAGACTAACATTAAAAAAAAGTGGTTAGCTCTTAAATGAAAATCAAAAACAGAAATAACAAATGTACTTGGACAAAAATTAGTTTGATGATTCAGTAAAATAAAAAAAAATTATCCAACAGTCAATAAACAATCATGTTGATTCAAAGACAGGCAGGGTAGCTGGGCTCCTGGTAGACTTTCTAGTCTGCTGAGCTAGGCTTATGGAGCCATTAAGTCAAATCTGGCAAAGAGGAGTGGGATTCCAGTTTCAGACTTTCCTTATTGCCTGGAAGCAAGCTTCAAGATGCAGCTTAGGACCTTGAGAATCTCATGCAACTTTACCAGTTAGCCAACAAATACCTTTTGAGCCCCATCTGTGCCCTGCCTGGAGTTAGACATCCAACCAGATGGTAGTGATAAATACAATAGAGCACTGCTTTTAGCCTGATCTTCAATTTTACAAAAAGAACAAATAATAGCATGATTAATATATATCTACCTGAATGACATAGTTATGCTTTCCTCAGATCATAAATATTTTTTAAAAATAAAAATATTTTAATGTTTTTCTGTCTTTGAATGAAAAGGGCAGTGGTTTCACTAATAATAAACATTTATTTCTGATTTTTTGCTGTAATATTATGCACTCATATATTGGATTGAATTTTTTGTAAAGAGGATTCATCCTTGACAAGAGCCATCCAGGCTTCAAGGTAGCCCTTTCTGCCTAGATAGCTTCAGTATTTAGGAGCACATCAGGCTTGAAGTTTCCACTAGATTATTCTCTGAAGGGCTTACTTAGCTGTTCCAGTTGGCTGATCAATCACTCAGGTTTTGGTTAATTTAATATATTCAATCTTGGCCAATGGCCTTTAAGACTTTCACAGAGAAATACTTTCAAAATAGAAAAGAAACATCTAAACTCTGATTATAAAAAGCAAACATCAAATTCAAAGAAGTATGTAGGGGAGATGCGACTTTTTTTTTTTTTTTCACAGAAGTCTCCAAACCATGCAGAGACTGATTATAAAACTTGAGGTAATGGATCGAGGAGAAAATATGTTGTATCCTCCTGCAGTATAAAGGGTTTTCTTTGCCACTTTACTTTTCAGTTCATTCATGGATGTGAAAATTCCTTTAGAAACTTGTTCTCATCAGAACTTTAGAGAATAATGGCTATATGTGTTGTAGAATATGGTATGAAGAGAATCCAGTATATCCTTATTACGATGTAGAGGATTCATCATGGCCATAAGGCTGGCTTTTGGAGTCCTTCCAGAGTTCTTTTCATGGCAGGCGGTGGAGTGAGCAGAGAGGTGGCTGGCTGTATTCAGACGTCTGTTCTTCACAGGTTTCTGATGCAAACACTTTTAAGTGAGGTTTTCAGAGATGATCATTTAATTCCTGGAAGAAATGGGATAGTGTATGCATACCCCTTGTCATTTCTACAGACTAGAGCTCTGTCCAGAGGTGTATTTAGCCTCTGTGCACAGAGAAACTGGATCTAATGCCTGTCAAGATACAGGCACTTCCATACAGTTGCCAGCACCACCTCCTATTTCTTTCTGAAGGTGCTCACCAACCAGAGAGAAACTAGGCAGTGCCTGTACTCATTTGTCAGCCTGATGACATGAGGTGTCACATTTATGGCTCTTGGTTTTAGGATCTCTAATAGTGCACACTGGGTGAATGTATCAGGACTGTGTGGATGGATAAAATGTCAGGAAACTGAAATATGCTATAGATGTAAAAATCACTTCATCAGGTACATAACTTCCTTCTAATATATTTTTCTATTATCCACCCATGCTAGACAGCTACTAAACTTAATGCAATTTTTATTAAATCAAAATCTTCATTTGAATTTCTCTTCTTTAATTATCAATATAGGATGGGCCACCTCTCCTACATTGGGAAGCTCCTTTCCTCTTCCTGCTGCTCTCTCTCTCTCTCTCTCTCTCTCTCTGCTGACCCTGGCAGTGTCCCCAACTCAGCTCCAGCACCTTCCTTATGCCCTGTTCTTTCTAATCACAAGTAGGAAAATGGGGCAGCAAACTTTCCATAACTCTATATTGCTTATTCCATGATAGTTACACAAATCATCCCTCAATCTTAATTCAATCACCTGCCCTTGGATTGGTGGATGGGGTTTCTGTGCCTGAAGGTTGGCATTGGATGAGCCTTGGAGGGTAAGGATTGTGTGTACTTGGAGGGTGGTAGTTGGGAGTGTTTGGAGGATGAGGGGTTGGGTGAGCCTGGTGGGAGGGGTGGATGAGCCTGGGTGGGTAAACAATACAGAGACTCTGGTCTTAGAATCCCAGGCTGGGGAAAGAATGAAACCTTGCCTTGAGTGGAGGAAATACCCCTCAAGACCAATCAAGTTGTGGCTGAAGCTGTTCTGCAATGTGAGACCTCATTGCAGGAGATTAAGACTGTGTTATCTCTCTCTTAACAATTTTTCTGATTGTATTCTACCTCCACCTTCCCTCTCCATTCTCTTTCCAGGATTTAAAGGACAAATGCAGAAGTATGTATAAGATTAATTCTCCAATGAGTTATTAAAATACTATTTATAAATTGGGTGCAACCAATAGTTTTCTGTCTTGGAGATGCTCCCATGAAAATAAACAGAATCTGAAACCATGAGTATGGCTTGGTTTATTTTTTTAGAAAAATGTAACTCAAATTCCACATCATGTAACTGGGGTCTCCTAAGGTTGGCTTGGGGGTTTTCTGATAATGTGCTGGGTGGTGAATGTGGGTGTCCATTGCAAGTAAGCACGTTCTGAGAAGCTGTTTTGTCTGGAGGTTGCAGTGGTCCCATGAGCAGTTATGAACTCTAGTCTGCTTTGCTACTGGTACCTGCTCATTCTCTGGCACTGTTGTATATGATGTGTACTGAGTGTATGGTCTGCTGTTAAGGTTGAGGCCAGTGTGGGCTGGTTCAAAGAAGCAGACTGAACTCCTGCATTTGACTTAGTGCAATGTTGTCAGTCTTGTGTAAAATCGAAGCACAGGTAACTTATTTGAAGTTCTGTTCACATAAAAAGAATCTGCAATATTTGTTTATATTTTATTCGACTTATTTTATTTTGATTTAATAAACTAAGCTATAATTAAATGCAAAACATTTACAAATTGTAAAATATGTGATATGCTCACCTTTCTTTAAAGAAAGGCTATTCAAAAAACAAACTTCATTTTTTATGTGTGAGAAAATATTTTCATCTGTGTTAGTCCATTTGTGTTGCTATAAAGGAATATCTGATGCTGGGCAATTTACAAAGAAAAGGGGGTTTATTTGGCTCACAGATCTTTAAGCTGTATGAGGAGCATGGCACTGGCATCTGCTTCTATTGAGAGCTTTAGGAAGCTTTCACTCATCGTGAAAGGTGAAGAGGAGCCAGCACGCAGATCATATGATGAGAGAAGAGGCAAGAGGGGTGGCCAGAAATGTCAGGCTCTTTTTAATCAGTAGGTTTTGCAGAAATTAATAGAGCAAAAATCATTACCATGAGGATGGTGCCAAGCCATTCACGAGGGATCCAGCCCATGGCCCAAACACTTCTCATTAGGTCCCACTTGCAACATTGGGAATTACATGTCAATTTGAGACATGACCAAATAAAACAAACCATATTCTAACCATAGCATCATCTTACCAGCCATCCTGCACTTTATACAACTATAGATAATTGGACCTTATGGACAATTGGAACATACATTTGCCTCTTCCCACTAGCAAGCCCTTAGGTACACCATCCCTGAAGGCCTTTTGTTTTCTCCTCTACTTTGCATGTTTTAACACCTTGAAAGACGCAGCCCATCCTTGTCTCTTTTTTGGAGCCTTCCTGACTTCCTTTGTCACAGAGGTTCTCTTTTTGTCTTGTATTGTTCAAAGCCTATGTTCTGTCCATGAACACATCCTGCCTGCAATTATATGGTGTGCTTTAAGAGATCTTAGATGGACATTACTGGAGAAATGCATTTTGCTCACATATTGCATAGTGAAAAACACAGTATTATACAATAGTCTGTAATTTGTGGTAGTAGTGATGGTGGTGGTGGAGAGAATGAACCCAAAACCTTACGAAGCCATTTTTTGACATAGCTATCATACATCGAAGAAAACTGATGTTGATTACATTTCAAGCTAGAAGCCAGAAAAGAGCTTACATTGGTTCAGTAAAAAATAGAATAATAATCTCTGGGTAGGACTTTCAAATTTTAAAAGAAATTTCCTGTTATTTTAACCAGTAGTTGTAATATAGATTATCATCTTTGTTTGACTGGAGAAACAACTGCAGCTCAAAGTCAAATAGTGGGTTACATAGGAAACTGAACACAGCATCCACAGAGAGCTCAGCAGTTTGCAAACTTACGTGCAACTGACAGGCGCCCCAAGCACAGCCTTGGAGAGTCTGATTGAGTCAAGGATGAGATCCTGAGAATTCACATCTACAATGAGCTTCTCAGTTGATTCTGATGCCAGCTATTATATTATTGTTGTTATCTTTTTAAGTATTTACTTCCAAATCATGTAATCTATTTCAGTTATTAAGAATATAATTTGGGGGGTGGATCCAAGATGGCCGTTTAGGAACAGCTCAGGATTGCAGCTCCCAGTGAAAGCGCAGAGGGTGAGTGGACGCCGTGTTTTTATTGCCCACA
>NW_016108131.1:221725-230091 GCF_001604975.1 Cebus imitator
AATAAAATAAATAAATGGGAAAAAAAAAAAAAAGAATATAATTTGACTTTATTCCAACAGAATGGCATAAAGATTTAAATTTTATGAGGTTTTTCATACCACCAATGAAAAAGATCAAGTAAAAATTGTAGTACTGAAAGACAAAGTCCCTCTAAATATCTAGGAAAATGTACAGTAATTGGCTAATGATTTTGAGGTAGTTTAGGTAGGATGCCTTGGCAGCTATCCTGAAGATGAAGTTTCCTAAAATAGAGGGCAATGTAGTAAGTAGTTCCAAGTTGAGGAGATACACGTGAATTAGTCTGACTGCAGTATAACTTTTGCAGTACATAAAAAATAAAATCCCAAGCATAAGCCTAATAGAATGGAGTAAATGAAACATCAAAATGAAGAGAAAAATAACAATCTTCTGTGATGACCAACAATGTAATTCTGGAAAATTCCTTTTTCATTGAGGATGGAGTTGAGGGTTATGATTGATGTGAAAGTGTAGTTAAAAATTTAGGGAGCTTGTGATCTGCTTATTCATTATTTGAACCTGTATGAGTACCTACTGTGTCTTACTAATTTTCTTTTAAATACGAATTTGATTGAGGACTTTTTGCGGTAGGACTAATCCTACCGGTTTTTATTCAGACTATTTTTTTTTTTAAATACGAGAATGGTTGAGGTCTTTTTGCTATAGGACCTACGGTTTTTATCAGCAGTGAACCTGCTTTGTGCCATAAATTTCATGAAACCAAAGAAACTGGAAGGTGGCTGGGTGCAGGCCAGGTGGCAGGTAGCAATCCCGGTGTGGAGGTTGGGATGGTTTGCACTTTGCCACATTCTCCTGGCTCCTCTGGTGGTAATCACTGAAGGAGGTTTGGACTCTGGCACAGGCCCTTCTGTGGTTGCAGGTGGAATTTGCCTGTGCTGGGCTTTCTTGGGGGTTCTCAGCGGCATGCCTGGACATCCGTCTCAGGCTTGGATTCATGCCAGAAAACTTCTGTGACACCCTCTCCACATGATCTCCCCTGCAGAAGGTCAGTTCCAGGTGTTGCCACCTCTGCTGTTCACTAGGCTTGCCTCCCTGTGGTTGTTCCCTCCTTTTACAGACAGTGGTACTGAGAAGCAGGAGTCCCTGGGCTTGGAGACTAAGACAGGGCCCCGTGGTGTGTGGCCCAGGTCAAAGGGGGGCAGTCAGCTCATGGAGATGGTGGTCATTCTGCTGACATCCTTTAGGGTGTCAGTTACGTTTCTGTGGCCCAGCGACTCCTGCCACACCTCACCAAACTCAATCTCCAGCTGCATGGGACCCGATCCCTGGCCAAACCATTGGATCCCAAATCCAATTGGAAGAGCAGTGCTGGTGTCCAACTCGTGAAGCTAACTCCTCCCTCCACCCAATAGAACAGGAAAGTTGGCTCAAGGAGGTACTGAGGTTAGCACTGTTGACATCCTTCGCTGCTTGTAGCATGCAGCCTCCTGTCCTGGGAGCCCCATGTAACCACCTCCACCAGGTACCTGTGCGGCAGCAGCTGGACAGCGCCAATTGCGGCTCCCAGCCCGTCACAGGTGCCAGTGCTGAGCCGAGGATCGCGTCACGCTGACAGCCACTGTTGCCTGGGAAACAGTCACAGTGGCTTGGTTAAGCAGGGGGGGCCCTCTATGTTAGTGCCTCCGTGGTGGGCAATGGTCCCCCATCGTTGTATGATTGTCGCCTTGGTTCTATGATTTTGGGACTCGGGCAGGCAGAAGCAGGCTGAGAAAAGGTCCCGTGGGGCTTCAAGGATGCCCAGAATGATCCTCCAAGTATCTCCACAATGCTTCATTTCTGCCCAGATAGTGTGAAGGTGCCTTTCGTTGAAAGCGGTCCCGGGTGGGATTCCCAGTTAAGGCCTCCCTGCATACGCCAGGCTGCTCTCTCCCCGTGGGGCTTCCTGGCAGAGAGCAGAACCCCACAGCCTCAGGAGCTGCCAGGCAGTTTATGTTTCCCTGTGAGTATTGGATGTCTCCATGTGTCTTTCTGTGTGTGTGTGTGTGTGTGTGTGTGTGTGCGCATGTACCTTTCGGTGTGTGTATCTGTGTGTGTGTGTGTGTGGGAGCGACATGCTGACCTGAGTGTGGCCAGTACACTCCTGGCAGATGATGCTTTAATATGGAAACAGGTGCCTCCATTTTAATGAGGTTCTAGCAGCCACCTGTAGAGCCCAAGGCTAGAAGGTATCATTAGCAAGAGTAGGGCAGCCCAACTTTGAACTTGAAAATTATTACAGAATTTGGGCTTCAATTACTTACCCAGAGACTTGTTGTTTTCTTTACTGTTCTAATACAAAACGTTCTTCCAAATAAGTTTTCTATTTTAAGAATGTCTAGAAGAAACTAGTCCAGTGCTGTACTCTTCTGCAAGGTAAAGACTATGAAAATAGGTTGTTAATTGTGCAATTACATTCAATCCACTGGGAAGGCAACAGGGGACACGCACTTCATAATCTTTTAAAGAAAATTTGACATGAGTTTTTTGCCATATCAGCAAAGGACACTTTTTTTTTTTTGAGACAGAGTCTTGCTCAGTTGTCCAGGCTGTAGTGCAGTGGTACAATCTTGGCTCACTGCAGCCTCTGCCTCCCAGGTTTAAGAAGTTCTCCTGTCTCAGCCACTGTAGTAGCTGGGATTACAGTTGTGCACCACTGTGCCAGCTAATTTTTGTATTTTTAGTAGAGACAGCGTTTCACCATGTTGGCCAGGTTGGTCTTGAATTCCTGGCCTCAACTGACAAGCCTGTCCCGGCCTCCCAAAGTGCTGGGATTACAGGCGTGAGGGCCAGCTGCACATAATATTCTTAATATTAGGTGGCTCAGCAACAGCAGTGCATAGTATTGAATAGCTTCATGTAATGATAGACTGCACAGTGCAGGGGGCAGAGTACTGCTGGGAGTCCATAGGCACTATGGGCCTGGAGGAAGAGGCACCACAAGTCCTCACTCCAGTCCCCACCTGGCGGCCCCCAGTCTAGAGGCCCTCCCTGTCTTGAAGGTGAGGCCTTATCTGGAAACCTCCACTTCCTGTTCATATCTGCCTTCCCACTGCTGCCTATGGCACCCAGGCTGCTGGCACCAAGGGACACTCTCAGGCCAGTGCTGAGCTCCCCATAGCCCCATCTCAGCCTCTCTCCCACACTCATTGGCACCCAAAGTCTGGAGGGGCCAAAGTGGCAGGGATCAGCATGTCAATGTTGTCCCTAGCTTGGGGCTGCAACAGAACCTGGGCTCAGGCCCAAACCCTCTTTGAGATCTGAGCCGCTGGTCACCAGGAGATCCAGGCCCACAGCTGAGACCTAGGTGCCTCCAGCGGTACCTGGGGAAGTCTAGTCCTGCCAACTGGGAGGGGCGGAGCTCCCACCTGTCCCCTGCTCTACAGAGGGAACAGCCCCAGTTTTGCACCTTCTCTGAGGTCTCCCCATAGTGCCAGGAGGCAAGGTGCAGGTGGCATGGTGGACCCAGTCCATCCCCCACAAACTCAGTGCTCCCTGGGCTGGTCCTACGAATTCCAGTTGCTGCTTGGGTGGGTGGTCCACAGCTCCTGGGGTGCCGCAGGCAACAAGGCCCAGGTTGCAGCAGAGGCTCAGGGTCTGGGAGCATGGTGCAGTTGGTGGAGGTGGTACATTCGGCTTCCTTGGGGACATAGAGACAGGAGATCCACTGCCGCCATTGCCGCTCCCACAGCCGCCCCCGCTTCCCCACCGGTTCCTTGCAGTTTCAGGCAGGGCTCCAAGCCCTTGCTGGGCCCTGTCTGGTGTTCAGGAAGGGGGTGACATTGCTGCAAGTTCCCCAGTGCACCCAGTGATACCCATCAGCTGGCTGGCGACCCTGCCAAGTAGCACTTCTGGGAATGGATTGTGAGTTTGGACCTGGACACTGCACTCCTTGTAGTGTGGATCCTGTTGTAGCAGCCTGAAGTGTCTCCTGACAAACCTCCCACCTAGGTGCAGAAACCTGGCACTCGCCATCTGTCTTTTGTGGAATCAGAGACAGCACAGACACAGAAAGCTAGGCCTGCAGCTTCCCACATATTGGACCAAAACCATGGGGCCAGGGCCAGTTCAAGGGCATTATCTGGTCTGAGAGAGACAAGCAGCGGCTTCTGGAGGTTTGTTCAAGCTCTGGGGCTGACAGAGCTTGCTCAGGCATGCAGGAGTGAGCATGGGAGTGCACAAGTGTCCTTGGGCATGTGGGAGCAAACTCAGTCATGCACAGTAGTGAGGAAAGTTTCACACCTGTGCATGAGTTAGCAGCAGCATATGCATAAGTGTGTCTGTGGGCATGTGAAAGGGTACACAGGTGTGTATGAGCATGCAGGTGCATGCCTAAGTGTGTGTGGCATGTGTGATTGTGCATGTGAGTATGCGCAAGTGTGGGAATGTGCGTGGGTGTGCACAGGTGTGTGGGAATTTGCATGACTGTTTGCCAGTGTAAGAAGCATGTGCAAGTGTGTGGCCATGTGCGAGTGTGTGTAGGCATGTGTGGGAGCTTGGGAGCATGCATGGTGGTATGAGTGTGCACTGGTCTGCAGGAGCATGCATGGGTGTGCATGGGTGTGTGGGAGCATGCATGGTATGGGAGGTTGTGCACAAGTGTGTGATAGTGTGCCTGGAAGTGTGTCAGCATGTGTAAGCATGCACAGGTGTATGGGAGCATGCACAGATGTGTGTGGTTGTGTGCAGGCATGTGCAAGTGTCTGCTGGCATGCGGGCAAGTAGGAGAGCATGCATGGGTGTGCAAGTTTGTGTGGAATTGTGTGTAGGGGTACACAGGCATGAAGCATGGGTGGTGGTGCACGAGTGGTGGGAGTGTGTGCGGACATGTGTGGCTGTATGTGAGTGTGTACAGGCATGCACAGGTGTGTGACTTCGTGCACAGGTATGTAGGAGTGTGCACAGGCTTCGAGGTCCACCACTGAGGGGCCCCAGAGCAGAGCTAGGCCCAGGACAGTGCCATGTTGTGCTCGGAGCTTGAGAGCCGGCCCCACACTCGAATGCAGAGCAAAGGCCCAGGTTCAGTGGCCCGCGGTGGGAAGCGGGAGTGGCGCCCACTTCCTGGACCTGACCAGTGATGTGACTGCTGTGCCCTCTCTGCCATGGATACCAGGGCTTCCACAAGTATCCACAGGAGTGCGCATGTGGCAGTGTGTGCAGGCATGCACGGGTGTGCGGGAGCATGTGAGGGTGTGCACAGGTGTGTGTGGATGTCCACAGGCATGGTGGAGTGTGCATGTGTGTTGCCATTTGTGTGTCTGTGAACATGTGTGCAAGTGTGCGAGCATGCCTGAGCATGCCTGTAGGTGTGGGAGTGTGCACAGGCATGTGGGAGCATTCACTAATGTGCACGGGTGTGTGGGTATGTGTGCAGTTGTTCCAGGAGCATGAGCGCAAGTATGTGAGCTCGTGGGGTTTGTGATAGTGTTCATGTTTGTGTTGGAGTGTTCGCGGGCGTGTGGTAGTGTGCCTGTGTTTGCATTAATTTGTGGGAATGTAGGCAGGAGTGTCAAGGTGTGCACCCATGTGAGGGAGTGCTCGCAGATGAGCCAACCCTTCTCCCCTGTGTGGAATTGTGCATGGCAGGTGGCATGGTGGTCCAGGCAGCTTCCAGGGCCGGTCCTCCGCATGCTGCAAATGCTGGCTGCCCCTCTCCCAGGTGCTGGATCTCCAGGGACTTTGTGTGGAGCAGGGCCTAGGCTGCAGGGGAGGCTCAGGGCCTGGGAGTGGTTCCTGCCCTGTGGTGCCAGGGCAGAGGTGGTAGAGTAGGTGGCCTTGGGGCCAGGGGGAACAGGGGACCCACTGCTGCCACAGCCATCGCTGCTACCACAGCCGCCCCCACTGCCCTCTCTGCAGCCTTACAGCCTGGGGCAGTGCTCCACGCCCTTAGTGGGCCCGGGCCGGTGTCCAGGAGCAGGAGACATATCTGAAAGTTCCCTACTGAGCCTAGTGCCCCTTGTCAGCTGGCTAGCAACACAGCCAGGTAGCACCTCTGGGAACAGATTGTGGGCCCTGGACCCAGACGCTGCACTCCTTGCAGGGTGGATCCTGGAGATGCAGCCTTGGGTGGCCCCGTGCTGAATGCCCTGCCTGGGCCAAAAAACCCAGCATCCATGGCAGAGAAGGTACAGCAGCCACGTCACTGGCCAGGTCTAGGAAGTGGGCGCCAGTGCCGCTTCCCACCACGGGCCACTGAACCTGGGCCTTTGCTCTGCATTCAAGTGTGGGGCTGGCCCTCGAGCTCCAAGGACAACATGGCACTGTCCTGGGCCCAGCTCTGCTCTGGGGACTCTCAGTGGTGAACCCTGAAGTTATCCCACTGGCAGGTGGCTGGGCTGGACCAGGCCCCAGAGTAGTGGCTCCCAGGGTGGCAGGCCCCAGGACTGTTTCCTTCAGGTTCGCACTAGGGGACCCATGGCCTGCTCCCATCCCATTGTAGCCAGTGCCATGGCAGCCGCTCCTTTGGATAACCCACCACTGCCATCATGGGTGCTGCTGGCAAGTCTTACTACCAAGGAAGCAGGCACCCTCTCTCCAGTCCTTGAGTCATCTCCTGACAGCACAGCTCTGGAGTCTGCGGCCTGGGCTGGTGGCTGGCCCTGCTCCTCAGGAAACTGTGTATCCAGGGGCTTCCATCTCCTCTTCTGCAAAATGAGGCAACACAGCACCCAGCTCAGAGCTCCTTGGCAAATAATGAGGGTCCTAGATTGTACCCAGCCCATCCCTGAGTGCACAGAGTGCCTTTTGTGGAATCAGAGACAGGAGATTACACCTGTAATCCCAGCACTTTGGGAGGCTGACGCAGATGGATCATTTGAGATGAGGAGTTTGAGATCAGCCTGCCCAATATGGTGAAACCCCGCCTCTGCTAAAAATACAAAAATTAGTTGGGCATGGTGGCATGAGCCTGTAATCTCAGCAACTTGAGAGGCTAAGGTGGGGGAATACCTTGAGCCTGGCAGGCGGTGGTTGAGGTGAGCAGAGATCATGCTACTGCACTCCAGTCTGGGTGTGAGAGACAGTAAGTTCCTGTCTCAAAAAATGAAATAAGGCCGGGCGCGGTGGCTCAAGCCTGTAATCCCAGAACTTTGGGAGGCCGAGGCGGGTGGATCACGAGGTCAAGAGATCAAGACCATCCTGGTCAACATGGTGAAACCCCGTCTCTACTAAAAATACAAAAAATTAGCTGGGCATGGTGGTGTGTGCCTGTAATCCCAGCTACTCAGGAGGCTGAGGCAGGAGAATTACCTGAACCCAGGAGGCGGAGGTTGCGGTGAGCCGAGATCGCGCCATTGCACTCCAGCCTGGGGAACAAGAGCGAAACTCCGTCTCAAAAAAAAAAAAAATGAAATAAAATAAAATAAAAATTATACAAAGAGCTTGACATTTTCTCACTTTAAGGAGGAAGCATGAGCTTCATATTCACTTGGAATTTCCTGAGATAAAGGCAGACATAGAATTGGAAATATCTAATATAAATCTGAAAAGGCATTTCTCTTAGATGAAGTTTCTAAACAGGGCAGCTATAGAGCCAAGGGTGATGTATATATCCCTGCCTGATGCTTAGCACAGGGAACTGGCACCACAGGGGCTACACTGATCCAGGAGTTCTTCAAAGATAATTGTGTTGCTGCAACTTTTCTCTGTATAGCAATCCCTTCCTGCCCTGTAGCAGTTCATCCAGTTTGTAAAAACCATGTGATTTGACCCTTTGAAGACTTATTTTAAAGGAGTTTTTCCTGTTTATGCAGGTTTTACCCAGCAAAGGTCAGCTATAACTGGTAATAGTTTTGTCAGTGTTTCCATACCTTGGGATAGAATTCCTTATTTGCTAAGTATTTCCTCTCAAGTGTTACTTCCCATTTTGAAATTTAAAAAAATCCCATGTTTTTCCTGGCTGTGCTAATGTATTTTTTTCTTTAATATTTTGACATACAATTTATAAAATAAAACACACACTGGGGTCACTTGCGGGGGGCTAGGGGAGGGACAGCGGGAGGTGGGGAGGGTGGGGAGGAATAATATGGGGAGAAGTGTTAGATATAGGTAATGGGGGGACGGAGGCAGTAAACCACCTTGCCATGTACGTACCTATGCAACAACGCTGCATGATCTGCACATTTACTCCAGAACCTATAATACAATAATAAACAAAAAAGAATTAAAACTAGATATTTGCCCATTGGTATGTTCAGTGGAATGAAGAACTAATCAGTAACTAGTAATCCTGTTCCAATTAACATTGTCTTCCTCTATTCTCTTCCCACTCTGAGATATATATGTGTATGTGTATATATGTGTGTATATATATATATATATGTATATATATATATACACATATATATACACA
>NW_016108131.1:232091-235285 GCF_001604975.1 Cebus imitator
AGGTGATGGGGAGGAAGGCAGCAAATCACACTGCCACGTGTGTTCCTATGCAACAATTTTGCATGTTCTTCACATGTACCCCAAAACCTAAAATGCAATAAAATAAATAAATGGGGGAAAAAAAGATAAAATTGGATACAGAAGTTTGTCTTACCAACTAATCAGGGATTCAGTTTGTGCTCTGGTGGGGAATGTGGAAAAAAAAAGTCTATTTAAACCCTGAGAAAATAAAAATGATTTTTAACTAAAAAAAAAAAAAAAAAGAAATCATCAATGACATCTTGATATCTAACCAAATCGAGAGGCAGAGAGACTTTCAGTTTCTCAGAAATGTAAATACCCAGGTAATGAGCGGCAAATTCAAAACCAGAACCAAAGTCCTTTTTCCTGCTTTCCAGTTCTTTCTGCAGTATCTCTTTTCCTCTTTAATAATTTATCATTATTAAAAAATTATTTATGAATTTACTGTCTGCTTGACAGGTGAGAACTAACAACGTGTCATTCTTGCCTTCAAGAGACATTCAAAAATTGCTATGTGTTAAGAGTAACTTTTGCCTCTAGGTTTACTGGAAGCCAATAAGGTCCAATTTTATTATTAACACAATTCAAAAGAAATAATTCCTTTAGAAATAACCTTTGAAGATTTTATTGCCTGTACAGTATGTATTGAAATTAGGTGGGAAAATCACTGCCTTCACTTAAATTTATGTGGAGTTCATTCAACTTTTAAGTCTTGTGTAGCATGACATGTTTTATGAAAGAAATATACTACAATTAGAAAGAAATTGTACAATACACATATTTTTCTATATTTTCAATATAAATACTTTAGAAAGCATCTACTTCAAAGCTGAACTTTCAAACCAATTGCTTCAGGCAAGAGGGAATAAAAGCCTTTTTTTTTTCTTAAAAAAAAAATTGTAATTCAATCAATTGTGTATATCATCTTTCTTTCTAAATATGTACATATTTCTTTTCTTTTTTTTTGAGACAGAGCTTTGCTCTGTCACCCAAGCTGGAGTGCAGTGGCATGATCCCAGCTCATTGCAATCTCCACCTCCTTGGTTCAAGCAATTCTCCTGTGCCAACCTCCTGAGTAGCTGAGACTAAAGGCCTGTGCCACCATTCCCAGTCAATTTTTGTATTTTTATTATAATAGTTGTGTTGGGATTTTGCCCTTTTGGCCAGGCTGGTCTTGAACTCCTGATCTCAAGCAATCCTACCCCTTGGACTCTCAAAGTGCTGGGATTACAGGTGTGAGCCACCACTCCAGGCTACATCATTTCTTATAAAACTGCTTTTCTTCTATGTACTGCATAGGTTTTAACCCTATAAGACCAAACACCCTCTTTTGTAAAATATATATATTTTGAAATACTCCCATTACTACCCTCAGTGGGAATTTACCAGTAATGTAAACTTACATATATATAATTCTAAAAAATTACCTTAAAAAATAAAGGACAGTAATGAATTTAAAATAGTGTGTATATTTATCATCAATAATTATATAATATATAAAGAAGAAGGGTACATACTGCTATAGATAAATGTAGTACTTGTACCTAAAGAAACAGAAATAGGAAACTCTAAATGCTGATGTATGCAAGTGGGTGGTATGAATGATTAAAATTCCATGAACATTCTAATGAAAAGTAACGGGATTTTTTCATGGGATCAATAACATTTGGTAAAGTTCTGAATAAAATAAATGCACATTTTTCCTTTGACTTATTGTGGGATAGTTTCATTCTTGAAAAGTTTAGTGCATATTTAAGTGCAAATAAATACTTTGAATTTATATGTAAAATGGAGCTAGTTTCTATATTCACATACTTATAAACAAGTTGTTCCATACTTTTCAAAAGCTGAATAGGACATGAAACCATTATTCATTTTCCTGAACTTTCCTGCATATTACTAATGTTTGGCATCCTTGGAGGTCTTTTCCATACATTATGGGGACAATCATAGGGCCTTCACGTTTCTTTCTTTTTAAAATATTTTCTTTCTTTCTTTGAGACAGATTCTTGCTCTGTCGCTTAGACTGGAGTGCAATGGCATGGTCTCAGCTCACTACAACCTCTGCCTCCTGGGTACAAGTGATTCTCCTGCCTCAGCCTCCTGAATAGCTGGGATTACAGGCCATGCCACCACCATGCCAGGCTAATTTTGTATTTTTGGTGGAGACGGAGTTTCACCATGCTGCCAGGCTGGTCTTGATCCATTCACCTCGGCCTCCCAAAGGGCTAGGATTACACAGGTGTGAGTCACCCCACCTGGCCACCTTCACATGATTCTTAAATGTACCTAGGGTATGGTGGTGGACCCAACTGAGAGGAATTGCAACTGCGGATTGTAATTTTTTGTTATCTGTTTTGAGACATAGCCTCATTCTCTTTCCCAGGCTGGAGTGCAGAGGCACAATCTCTGTTCACTGCAACATTTGCCTCCCAATTTTAAGCGATTCTTCTGCCTTGACCTCCAGAGTAGCTGGGATTACAGGCGCCCACCACCACACATGGCTAATTTTTATATATTTTAGTAGAGATGGGGTTTCACCATGTTGACCAGGCTGGTCTTGACCTCCTGACCTCAAGTGATCCACTGGCCTTGGCCTCCTAAAGTGCTGGGATTACAGGTGTGATCCACCACTGCCAGCCATGGGTTGTATTTTTGCATCAAAGTAGCAGAAACTAGAACCAAATAGAGCATTTTAACCTTCTCATATGATGGGTTCTGAGGGAAGGCAGTCTAAAGCAATAAACCAGTCCTGTCATGGCATCAAAATCCCAAGCCCCTTTGATCTTATTGCTCTTTTACACCTCACTATCATTCTCATGCTTGTCAGCTCCTGGTTGCAAGATGATGGTTTCAGCATCTCCAGGCTCACATCTACATTTCAGAGCAGAAAGATGAAAAAGGAAGCAAGAAGAAGGAAGGGACAACATCTACATCAGGAAAACAAAACTATCCCAGAAATCCCTAGCTGTCATCCTCTCAGATGCCAAAAGGCCACTGCTGGCTGCCAGAGAGGCTTGAAATGTAGTTCTTTGTTCTTGCTTGACACATTTCTACTTCTAAACAAAATCACGATTTTGTTATTGAGAAAAAAGGGACTCCTTTCTTTTTTTTCCCATTTAATTATTTTATTGCATTTTAGGTTTTGGGGTACTTGTGAAGAACATGCAAAA
>NW_016108131.1:235405-237976 GCF_001604975.1 Cebus imitator
TCCCTCCCCTATTTCCCTCCAACTGACCCCAGTGCATAGTGCTCCCCTCCCTGTGTCCATGTGTTCTCATTGTTCAACACCCACCTATGAGTGAGAACATGCGGTGTTTGATCTTCTGCTCTTCTGTCAGTTTGCTGAGAATCTATCCACTTGTCTGGAGACTGCTTCAGCCTCTCAGCTTCCGAGACTTTCATGCTTTAACTTTCCAGTTCTTCCAGGACAGGTTTGCTGTCTACTTTTTCAAGATTAAAAAAAAAGCATTTATTTTTAAAGTGTAAAAAGCAAAATGTGGAGTAAATATTTTTGGTCATTATGCTTTCTTAATGTTTAGAATCTGTTTTTACTTAGACTGGCTGTTGATAGTCCATCAAGATAACTATGTCTTTGCTGGGTTTATTGAATATTGGGGAAGTTACTTGCAGTATCTTCCACTGAATGTAATCAGGAAGAAAAGTTCAGAAAAAAAAATAATGCTTCAAGGTCTAGATAAGCAGATTTTCCACTGATTCTTGGCTGTTCTAAATAAAATTTTTAGTCAGCTGTGGTGTAAATTTCAAGGACATTATAGATGACTCTTGAAGAAAATGACACATTAACCTAATATTTTCAGTACTCCTTTTTCTAGCTTCCATCTATCCTCTCCCATGCATGTAAACATGCTATTTTGTTAACCAAATAGTCATTAATACATGAGACCATTTTGCCAAAAGTGATCATAAAATTAGGAGAAATTTCTCTTTTAGCAGGCAAAAATAGACCAAGATAAAAAGAAGTCATTTTTGTGAACCATACGTTTTGACTCAGAAGAGTTATTTCACAGCCTTTCTCATGGTAGCAAGCAACGAGGGAAACTGTTGTTTACCATCTGCACAATAAGATTTGTTGAATCACTGGAGAGTTGGGATTATTGTTGCTGTTTGTTTGTTTTTAAGCCTTAAATTTGAAAAGAGAGGATATGTAAGCAGGGTTGATTCTAACATTGAAATGAAACAAAAATGAACAAGCCCAAACGAAGTTGCTTTCAAAATGCCACAGCACAACAAAAGAGGTGTAAACTTCTTCAGAAGACCTCAAGGAAAAATATGGTTTTTTCAGAAATGAGATGTCCTGGAGATTTTGTTCTAATAGCTTTATTAAGATATTATTCACGTACTATAAATTTCATCCCTTAAAAGTGTACAACTTGGTGTTTTTTTCAGTATATTTGCAAAGTTATAATTGCAGAATACTTTCATCTTCCCCAAAAGAAACTATGCCCATTAGCAGTCACTTCCCATTTCTCTCTTCCTCCAGCCTCTGGCCACCACTACTCTGTGTTGTGCCTCTATAGATCTGCCTATTTTGAACATTTTATATAAATGGAATCATATCTTATGTGACCCTTTAGTATCTGTCTTCTTTCATTTTGCGTAATGTCTTCAAGGTTCATTCATACTCTAGAATGTATCAGTCTTTTATTTCTTTTATTTGCTAAATAAAATTTATTTGTATGGCTATATCAAATTTTGTTTGTCCATTTATCATCAGTTTATGGGTATTTGTAAGATTTTTTTCCCCAGTTTTTGCTTCCAGTAGACTTTTTTTCTGTGACAAATGGTCATATGCTTCTTTATTTCATAATCAGAATAAAAATTGTCATTCTTTTCATGGACGTGCCTTTTTTATCACAGCACATAAGTAAAAAAGTGAGTTCTATTTTCTCAATAAGAAAACATTTTGGGGTGTGCATGTGTTCAGTTGTTTGAAAATATGTAGACATATTGGCAGGATATCCTACTGACATTTGCTGTGTAAAAAATTATCCTGATACTTAGCAGCTTAAAATAATAACTTTTTTATGCTGTGGGTAATAAATTAAGACAGGACACAGCAGGGATGCTCTGTCTAGGCTCTGCAATATCTGTGGTCTCATCTGTCAAAACTTGAAAGCTAAGTTGAACTTAATGGCTGAGGGCTGGAATTCTGAGGGTTCCAGCTTTTTTTCTTTTTGTAAGACTTAAAAACAAACAGTAGCAATAATCCCAATTTTCTAGTGATTCAACAAGTTTTATTCATGTGAACTTCCTATGTTGTTTGGCTTCTTCTTAGCAAGGTGGCTCTAAGGTACTCAGACATTTTCTATGGTAACTTAGGGTTCCAAGGAAACACTGTTCTAGCAAACAAGATAGTAGTCATGGGGTTTTTTATGACTTGCCATCTGATATCTGTTGAAGTAGTTACAAATTCACTCAGATTGAAGAGAAAGAAACATAGACCTTACCTTTCCAACTGTCAGAGTTCGGGCACCATATTTTGAAACCATTATGTCATAAAGGGTAAGTTTTGTGACAGATGAAGTTTTACATATTAAAAGTATATAATTGCAAATGATTAAATTTAAAATCAGGAGAATAAACCACCGCATTCATCTACCAACTTGCTACTAAATCTGAATCAGTAAAACAAGGTCAATTTAACTAGAAGCCACATACAGTTTACATTTGGAAGAATATGACAGAAATATGGCTCAATTGAAGTTACTGAATTTGAGCCGAAGCTTTTGGCAACAAGAATCATGGGAGCCCATACTAA
>NW_016108131.1:240186-249782 GCF_001604975.1 Cebus imitator
CATTTAATTTAATATTATTGGTGCTTTTATATTTGTAAAGATTTTGGAGTTTCTCTTTACAAGCTGTAAAAAGATAATGTCAAACAAGGTTATCTAGAGGGTAGTAGGAGAATGAGCATTGAGACCAAGTGTCTCACATGGTCAAAGTTATTCAAGTATGAATGCCATTTTTGCCCCTAAGGGAAGTGCGGGGTTTCTTTAGGAATTAAATATACCAGATCAGTAATGGCCTGCGAATGTAGGATGCCAAATTGGTTACTATGAACTTGCATCATGTAGTGATGCAATTGATGTGACAATCATGTACATATACACCAAAATTCACATGTTCCTGTTTAGTTTTCAATAACAGCAGTTTTCATGTAGTGTCCTTCAAAGTCTGAGCCCATGAATGAAATAAATGGATAAAAAATGAATAATAGTCACATTGCCTCAGAATTTTCAAGAACAAAGTTTAGGTCTATAGAAAAAAAACTCACTTTATCAACAGATAGCATTTCTCAGGGTATTGTATTGTTATCTATAGACATTTATAAAGTTTTTTTTTTAAATTGACAATATTAGTACTTTATAACTCATGACAATAAAGCAAAAAAAAAGGTTTTATCTTAAGTTTATAGCTTAAGCAATAGGCAAAGTTCCATTTTTTTTTCACAAAATTTGTAAAATAATAGAAAATACATTTAGGAATAGAATAATTATTTTTAAAATACTTTGAAATTTACAAATCAACAATTAAAAAGTCTGCTCTAAGGGAATACTAGCAAAAGATGAATAGGCAGTTAAAACTAAATGAAATACAATTGGTTAAGGAAGATATCATTCAAGAATTAAAAATTCAGACATATCTATCCTGTTATATTGACAAAAATGTAATCCTTGCCAAGGCATATTGGAGGCAAGAGTGTGAAGAACAAAGCATCATTGTGTATGGAGTAACACAAGCCGAGACTCGTGAGATTAATTTGGCATTATCTTTCAAAATTCAAAGTATGATTACAAATTTACATAGCAATTCTATTTCAAGGAGTTTGCCCTTCATTTATGTTTTTACATGAGTGTGTACCTATGCAACAATCTTGCATGTTCTTCACATGTACCCCAAAACCTAAAATGCAATAAAATAAATAAATGGAAAAAAAATTTAGATGGACATGGGTTTTCTTTTTAGCTAGGCAATAGGAAAATAGGTAATCTAAATGGAAATAGTTTGGTGGTAGTCCATGCCTGATTCCTTTATACTGCAGATTTAAAGAAGACATGAATTTATATAAACAGATGTTGAAATGTGATTATTATATAGCATTACTTGCACAAAAGTAGAATATATATATGTGCATATGTACACATACATATATGTACATACATATGTGCATATATGTGTTCTAATTTATTTTATATATATTTCAAATTGTATAAAAACAGTATAAATAAATACATGCATAATAAATTAACAAAAAATATGGGTTTGTGCCAAAAAGCAAAGAACATTCTTGTTTAGTCTCATACCACCCATTTTATAGCTTTATAGATAGGAAGAAAGGAGAATTTGGTGGTAGTTGAATTTTTATCTATGTACTTGGGCAGTGACGTTGGTAGCACATGAGAGTGTTTTTGCTAATTTGTATGTTAATTCACTTCAAGAATTTATAAACTATGTGTGTGTATGTGTACTTGCATATATGTACATATATGGGTGGTGGCTATAAATATATTTCTGGGTGACTCATAAAAAGCAGAACTTTGTTTCTTCTAGTTCTAGAGGCTGATGAGTCCCAAAGTCACCAGCATTTTAGGTATCTGGTGAGCCTGCTTCTTCAGTGACATTCATCTTGTCCATGAGTCCTTACATGGTGGAAGGGAAAGGGAGCTTTCAAGATTCTCTTTTATAAGGACGCTAATTACATTAATGAAAGCTCCATTCTTGTTACCTAACCACCTCCCAAAAAGCCCAAAGTTATCTACTAATTTTTATCACTTTGGGAGTTAGGATTTCAACATATGAATTTTCAGTGGATGCAAACATTCATTCAATAACAGTGACTATACTATCCTGTGTTAACATTTCATTATTTTCAAAGCATTTGTTTACTTTGTATATATGCATTTATTTATCGTTGCAGCAAATGAAAGATAAAAATATCTTTTGTAGTAATATCTTGATATACGCTCCAGCTGCTAGAAATGACCCACCAGTAATGATTCCTTGGGCTGAAGCAATTCTATTCTCTCAAAACTCAAATTGACGTGAGACCTATCTCTTTTCCCTTATTTCCTTTCACCAGAAATAGCTATTTCATTTTGTAAAACAACTGGAAGGTAACTGAAAGCCTTCAGTGGTATTAAATCACTGTCAGAAAAAAAATATGTTTAAAAATTGGAAATACCTCAAGTAAAGACATTTAATATGACCAGCAGAAGAAGATTCTCAAGAAAAGGTTGAACAAGATCATTAGCAGCAATGCACACAGTCATTTATTCATTAAACAGATGAACATTTGATGAACACTTACTGTTACTTGGGGAGTATAATCCATGCCTAAAGTACAAAGATAAACAAAGACCCCAAGTCTTGCTCTCAAGAGAATGACAGTCTGTTAGAAAGTATGTACTGGTAAATAGACACATATAATACTAAAAAGTGTGAATAATGAAACAATGAGATGGTCAAAGTACAGTGCTGACACAAAAGACAGAGATATAAAAGCTAACTGGGCAAGTCAGAAAAGGCTTCACATGGCACTGTCTTGAAGAATGCCTAGAAATATTCTAAATCCAGCAACTTTCAAGTCAGTTGAACTATTTACATGCTTCCTGTTCAACCTAGATTATATTTTCTATCTTGTTTCTAAAAGAAGGAAAAATAAAAGATAAGTCACTTGGTACAAAAAAGTAAGAACAGCTATAGTGGACACTCTAAGATAAATGCAGGGTACTCATTAAATTTGGTGGACACTGTCCATACCCTTTCAGCACTCCCATTTTGACTCATGATCTACTTGTGTGCACCTGAGGATTTTCTCTGATGGGTTTGCCGCTGTGAGGAAGGCTAAAAGTGTTGGAATATTGAAGACCCAAGTGACATCCTTGGGGTTAATATATGAGAACTGGATTCTAAAACTCTAAACTTTTTACATTCGAATAGGATGCATGAGGCATGTCTATATCATTTGCGAGAAGTCTTCAGCGGCATTGAGTCACAGTCATCCATAGTCATAACTTGCTCATTAATGGACCCTGTATGTTTCTATCTTCTCTATCTCACTTCCCTACTTCCTTGATGCTTCCTGTGATCTCCGTCATAATCAGCTACACAGACTCAAATTCCTCATTTCAGTCTGATCTTGGGGAATCCAGTTTTAGACATTAAGTGATGGACTGGCTGGGAGGGATATGAGAGGGAACAAAGTGGCTCCTATGTTGCTGGTTCAGGAAACGGATGAATAACAGCACCAGTTAGTGAACATGTACTGCCTTTCAGGGCCTGTGGGGGTGCTTTGTTCAGTACGGATCCTGCCCAGCCAAGCACTGAAGAATTCATGAATTTTATTGTAATCTAAACTGCCTGTGGTATTATGAACCTGTATAATAATGTGTAGTGTTTGCTTTAGTCCCTGGATTTTGTTAGCTTGTTAGCATCTCCCATGTGCATTTGCAAGACCTTGGCCACTCTTCAGTGTTTCCTACTCCAAATTGCATCGTTCTCCCTGCAACATGTCTATCACTCAGACATTCTGAAGTTTGGACTGATGCTTGACTTAACTCTGCAATTGGATGCTTCTCCCAGAATATTTCTCACCTCTATCAACTACACTATAGATAGCCTAGATGGAGGTTTCCCTCCACGGGAGCTGCGGCTCAACCCCGGGCGCTAGACCACTGTCAACCTCTTCAATGCCGCTGTTTGGTGCTTTGCTTAGTGCTAACAATATGCAGGAAGTCACAGCAACTCAACTTATATCCATGAAGCAGCACGGGGAAACTTCCCATTCTCAGTGTTTTACTCTGTCCTCTGCTATAAAGGAGGCAAAGTAGAGTTGCTGGACCCCAAAGACTGACTTTTAATACAATAATTCATTAAAATTTATCCATAGATTTTGTATCCAGGGCACATATTTGACATCAAAATGACTGATTTGGTAGTAAGTGCAGGCAACAACCATCAAGGTGTACTTGGGACTCCTTCTCCACTCCAAATCTTAGGCCCCATTATTATTTAGTTTGTCCTGTGTATATCTGAAGGATGATTTTTATGTGAGAACACTAGACTTGGCCATTGACATTGTGCTTTTTGCAGCTCGTCAGATTTGATGGCATGAAAGCTAATATGTTGTCTAATTATGAAGAGTTTTAAGTTATTAATTTTGTTTTTATCATGAGATTCTTAACCCCCTGTACAAATTTGATGTAAACAGATACTGAAAGGTAAGGTTAATATTTAACTCTTATACCCAACAAATGTAGCTGAATCTTTGTGTTGGACCAGTGAGAATCTGACTTACTCTGAATCTTAGATACTTTGCTTTGAGTATAATTCAATGTCAGTGTTGTTATGGAAGTATAAATTATAATTATTTATGCTTGCATGTGATTATTTTATTATATTGGCTTTCTAATGATTTGACTGAAGTTCTTAAACAAACAAAAATCTAAAAAAAGAGGTGAGGGCTAGACAAAGTATCAAAGTATCATGTTTAAAGAGTATAGTTACTTTGAAGCCCAGTTGAGGTAAAGGGGATAACTTAAGAAATATTTGTAGGGTGGCATATTGTGTCATTGTATTGCAGGTGCAATGGATCATTTACTTTTTTCTCTTATGATGAATTTCAAACATATACAAAAATAAAAAAGGAACATAATGAATAAAACGTACTGTTAATTCACCTCTAATCATTATCATGACTATGTGGTTTTCCTCTCTACCTCCCCACTTCCTATTCTCTGTTTTTAGGCAAATCCCAGAAAGTGTATCACTTCTGCTCTAAACATTTCAGCCTCTATTTCCAAGTAACCCCTTTTTAAACATAAACACAATACTGCTGTCACACCCAATCACTCGAGATTGTCCAAACATAGCTCCTAGAAGAAAAGTGTTTCCAACTTGCTGAATCTAAACACAGATGCAACTAAATAAGTTGAACGAACATACAGCAGAGCAGTTTGAAAGATATGTTTTTTTCTGTGTTTTAGACACAGTCTTACGGCTATTTCTTATATACAGGGATTTTGCTGGAAATGTCTGTTTTTAGATTCTTCACAGAAAGGGTTTGTAAACTGCTGCATACACACATCAGTTTAACTCTGTAAGTTGATGTCACATTGACATCGATGCACACATTGACATCGATTCTGTTAGATAGCTCCGTTTTCATTTTAGAATGAGATATTTCTCATTACAGCATATAGTCCCATTCACTCAGGAATGTCCAAGCGCAGCTCCTAGAATAAACGGGTTTCAATCTTGCTGAATCTAAACATAGATGCAACTCCCTTAGATGAACGAACATACAGCAGAACAGTTTGAAAGATACGTTTCTTCTGTGTTTTAGATGCAGTCTTACTGCTATTTCTTATATGCTGGAATTTTGCTGTAAATGTCTGTTTTTAGATTCTCCACAGAAAGGGTTTCTAAACTGCTGCATACACACATTAGTTTAACTCTGTAAGTAGAATACACACATTGAAAACCATCATGTTAGATAGCTCTGTTTTCATTTTAGAACCAGATGTTTCTCATTACAGCATATACTCCCATTCACTCGGGAATCTCCAAACGCAGCTTCTAGAAGAAACGGGTTTCGATCTCTGCTCAATCTAAATATAGATGCATCTCCCTTAGTTGAATGAACATACAGCAGAACAGTTAGAAATACACATTTCTTATGTGTTTTAGACACAGTTTTACTGCTATTTCTTATATGCCAGGATTTTTCTGGTAATGTCTGTTTTAGATTCTCCACAGAAAGGGTTTCTAAACTGCTGCATACACACATCAGTTTAACTCTGTAAGTTGAATGCACACATTGACAACCATTCTGTTAGATAGCTCCGTTTTCATTTTAGAACCAGATATATGTTTCTTCTGTGTTTTAAACGCAGTCTACTGATACTTCTTAAATGCAGGGATTTTGCTGGAAATGCCTGCTTTTAGATTCTCCACAGAAAGGGTATCTAAACTGCTGCAAACACACATCAGTTTAACTCTGTAAGTTGAGTGCACTCATTGACAAACATTCTGTTAGATAGCTCTGTTTTCGTTTTATAATCAGATGTTTCTCATTTCTGCATGTGCTCCCATTCACTCTGGAATGTCCAAATGCAGCTTCTAGAAGAAGCCGGTTTCCACCTTGCTGAATGTAAACATAGATGCAATTCCCTTAGTTGAATGAAACACAGCAGAGCAGTTTGAAAGATAAGTTGCTTCTTTGTTTTAGATGCAGTCTTACTGCTGTTTCTTATGTTCTGGGATTTTGCTAGAAATGTCTGTGTATAGGTTCTCCACAGAGAGGGTTTCTAAACTGCTACATACACACATCAGCTTAACTTTGTAAGTTGAATGCATACATTGACAACCATTCTGTTAAATATTCAGTTTTCGTTTTAGAATCAGATGTTTCTCATTACAACATATACTCACATTCACTCAGGAATGTCCAAATGCGTCTCCTAGAAGAAACGGGTTTCTAACTCGGGGAATCTAAACATAGATGCATCTCCCTTACTTGAACTAACACACAAAGAGCAATTTGAAAGGTATGTTTATTCTGGGTTTTAGATGCAGTCTTACTGCTATTTCTTATATGCCAGGATTTTGGTGGAAATGTCTGTTTTTAGAGTCTCCACAGAAAGTGTTTCTAAACTGCTGAATACACATATCAGTTTAACTCTGTAAGTTGAATGTACACATTGATAACTATTCTGTTAGGTAGCTCCGTTTTTGTTTTAGAACCAGAGGTTTCTCATTACAGCATATACTCCCATTCTCTCGGGAATGTCCAAATGGAGCTCCTAGAAGAAATGGGTTTCTAACTCGCTGAGTCTAAACATAGATGCAACTCCCTTAGTTGAACAAACACACAGCAGAACAGTTTGAAAGATACATTTCTTCTGTGTTTTAGACGCAGTCTTACTGCTATTTCTTACATGCTGGGACTTTGCCAGAAATGTCTGATTTTAGATTCTCCACAGAAATGGTTTCTAAAGTGCAGCATACACACATCAGTTTAATTCTGTAATTTCAATGCACACATTGACATCCTTTCTGTTAGATAGCTCCATTTTCATTTTAGAACCAGATGTTTCTCATTACAGCATATACTCCCATTCATCAGGAATCTCCAAAAGCAGCTCCTAGAAGAAACGAGTTTCTAATTCGCTGAATCTAAACATAGATGCAACTCCCTTAGTTGAACGAACACACAGCAGAGCAGTTTGAAAAATGCATTTCTTCTGTGTTTTAGATGCAGTCTTACTGCTATTTCTTATATGCCTGGGTTTTGCTGGAAATGTCTGTTTTTAGATTCTCCACAGAAAGAGTTTCTAAACTGCTGCATACAGACATCAGCTTCACTGTAAGTTGAATGCATAGATTGACAACTATTGTGTTAGATAGCTCCGTTTTCATTTTAGAATCAAATGTTTCTCATTACAGCATAGACTCCCATTCACTTGAGAATGCACAATCGCAATTCCTGGAAGAAACAGGTTTCTTACTCGCTGAATCTAAACATAGATTCAACTCCCTTAGTTGAACGAACACGCTGCAGAAAAGTTTGAAAGATATATTTCTTCTGTGTTTTAGATGAAGTCTTACTGCTATTTCTTACATGCCAGGACTTTGCTGAAAATGTCTCCTTTAGAATCTCCAAAGAAAGTGTTTCTAAACTGCTGCACACACACGTCAGTTTAACTCTGTGAGTTGAATGCACACATTGACAACCATACTGTTAGATAGCTCCATGTTCATTTTACAACCAGATTTTTCTCATTAAAGCATATACTTCCATTGACTCGGGAATTTCCAAACACAGCTCCTAGAAGAAACAGGTTTCTAACTTGCTGAATCTAAACATAGATGAAATTTTCTTACTTGAACGAACACACAGCAGAGCAGTTTGAAAGATACGTTTCTTCTGTGATTTAGACGCAGTCTTACTGCTATTTCTTATATGTCGGGGTTTTACTGGTAATGTCTGCATTAGATTCTCCACAGAAATGGTTTCTGAACTGCTGCAGACACACATCAGTTTAACTCTATAAGTTGAATGCACACATTGACAACCATTCTGTTTGATAGCTCCTTTTTCGTTTTAGAATCAGATGTTTCTCATTTCAGCCTATACTCCCATTTACTCAGGAATGTAAAAATGCAGCTCTTAGAAGAAATGGGCTTCTAACTCACTGAATTGAAACATAGAGGCTACTCCCTTAGTTGAATGAACACAAAGCAGAGCAGCTTGAAAGATACGTTGCCTCTGTGTTTTAGATGCAGTCTTACTGCTATTCCATATATGCTGGGATTTTCCTGGAAATGTCTGTTTTTAGATTCTCCAAAGAAAAGGTTTCTAAACTGCTGCATATAATCATCAGTTTAACTCTGTAAGTTGAATGCACAATTGACAACCATTATGTTAGATAGCTCCGTTTTCCTTTTAGAACCAAATATATCTAATTACAACATATACTCCAATTCACTTGGAAATATCCAAATGAAGCTCCTTGAAGGAACAGGTTTTGAACTCGCTGACTCTAAACGTACACACATCTCCCTTCATTGAACGAAGACACAGCAGAGTAGTTTGAAAGATACGTTTTTCTGTGTTTTAGATGCAGTCTTACTGCTATTTCTTATATGCTGGGATTTTGCTGGATATGTGTGCTTTTAGATTCTCCACAGAAAGTGTTTTTAAAGTGCTGCATACACAAATCAGTTTAACTCTGTAAGTTGAATGCACACATTGACAACCATTCTGTTAGATAGGTTTGTTTTTATTTTAGGTCCAGATATTTGACATTACAGCATATACTTCCATTCACTTGGGAATGTCCAAACTCAGCTCCTAGAAGTAACGGATTTCTAACTCTATGAATCTAAAGATAGATGCAACTCCCTTAGCTGAACGAACTCATAGCAGAGCGGTTTGAAAGGTATGTTTCTTCTGTGTTTTAGATGCAGCCTTACTGCTATTTCTTATATGCCGGGATTTTGCTGGAAATGTCTTATATTAGATTCTCCACGGAAAGGGTTTCTAAACTGCTGCATACTCACATAAGTTTAACTCTGTAAGTTGAATGCACACACTGACAACCATTTTGTTAGATAGCTTCATTTTTGTTTTAGCACCAGATGTTTCTCATTACAGCATATACTCCCATTCACTCGGGAATGTCCAAACGCAGCTCCAAGAAGAAACTGGGTTCCAAATCGCAGAATCTAAACAAAGATGCAACTCCCTTAGTGGAATGAAAACACAGCAGAGCAGTCTGAAAGATATGTTTCTTCTTTGTTTTAGATGCAGTCTTACTGCTATTTCTTATGTGCCCGGATTTTGCTGCAAATGTCTGTTTATAGATTCTCCACAGAAAGTGTTCCTAAA
>NW_016108131.1:249935-253199 GCF_001604975.1 Cebus imitator
ATTCACTCGGGAATGTCCACACGCAGCTCCTAGAAGAAACAGGTTTCGAACAAGCTGAATTGGAACATACATGCAACTCTCTTAGGTGAACGAACAAACAGCAGAGCTGTGTAAAAGATACGTTTCTTCTGTGTTTTAGACAGATATTTCCCATTACAGCTTATAGTCCCATTCACTCAGGAATGTCCAAATATATCTCCTAGAAGAAATGGTTTTCTAACTCACTGAATCAAAACATAGATTCATCCCTCTTAGTCAATGAACACACAGCAGAACAGTTTGAAAAGTACATTTCTTCTGTGTTTTAGACACCGGGATTTTGCTGGAAATGTCTTTTTTTAGTTTCTCCACAGAAAGGGTTTCGAAACTGCTGCATACAAACATCAGTATAACTGTAAGTTGAATGCACACATTGACATTGTTAGATAGCTCCATTTTTGTTTTAGAACCAGATGGTTCTCATTGTAGCATATACTCCCATTCTCTCAGGAAAGTCCAAATGCAGCTCCTTGAAGAAATGGGTTTGTAAAACATTGAATGTAAATATAGATGCAACTCCCTTAGGTGAAGGAACACGCAGCAGAATCCTTTGAAAAATATGTTTCTTCTGTGTTTTAGATGCAGTCTTACTGCTATTTCTTACATGCTGGGACTTTGCTGGAAATGGTCGTTTTTAGAATCTTCACAGAAAGTGTTTCTAAACTGCTGCCTACACACATGAGTTTAACTCTGTAATTTGAATGCATACATTGACAACCATTCTGTTAGATAACTCGTTTTTCATTTTAGAGCCAAATGTTTCTCATTACAGCATATACTCCCATTCACTCGTTAATGGCCAAATGCAGCTCCTGGAAGAAATGGGTTTCTAACACGCTGAATCAAAACATAGATGCAACTCCCTTAGTTGAATGAACATACAGCAGAGCACTATGAAAGACAAGTTTCTGCTGTGTTTTAGATGCAGTTTTACTGCTATTTCCTATATGCAGAGATTTTGCTGAAAATGGCTGTTTTTAGATTCCCCACAGAAAGTGTTGCTAAACTGCTGCATACGCACATCACTTTAACTATAAGTTGAATGCACGCATTGACAACCATTCTCTTATATAGCTCCGTTTTCGTTTTAGAACCAGATGTTTCTAATTACAGCATATAATCCCATTCACCTAGGAATGTCCAAACACAGCTCCTAGAAGAAACAGTTTTCTAGCTCGCTGAATTTAAACATAAATGCAACTTAATTAGTTGAATGAGCACACAGCAGAGCAATTTGAAAGAAATGTTTCTTCTGTGTTTTAGACGCAGTCTTACTGCGTTTTTAGAATCTCCAAAGAAAGGGTTTCTAAACAGCTGCATACACACATCAGTTTAACTCTGCAAGTTGAATGCCCACATTGACAACCATTCTGTTAGATAGCTCTGTTTTCGTTTTAGAACTAGATGTTTCTCCTTACACCATATGTTCCAATTCACTCAGGAATGTCCAAATGCAGCTCCTAGAAGAAATGGGTTTCGAACTCGCTGACTCTAAACATACACACAATGCCCTTAGTTGAACAAAGACACAGCAGAGCAGTTTGAAAGATATGCTTCTTCTGTGTTTTAGACACAGTCTTACTGCTATTTCTTATATGCCAGGATTTAGCTGAAAATGTCTGTTTTTAGATGCTCCACAGATAGTGTTTCTAAACTGCTGCATACAAACATCAGTTTAACTCTGAAAGTTGAATGCACACATTGACAACCATTCTGTTAGATAGCACTGTTTTCATTTTAGACCCAGATGTTTCTAATTACAACATATACTCCAATTCACTCGGGAATGTCCAAACGCAGCTCCTAGAAGAAACAGGTTTCTAACTTGCTGAATGTAAAAATAGATGAAACTTTCTTAGTTGGATGAAGAAACAGCAGAACAGTTTGAAAGATATGTTTCTTCTGTGTTTTACACAGTCTTACTGCTATTTCTTATATGTCGAGATTTTCCTGGAAATTTCTGGTTTTAGATTCTCCACAAAAAGGGGTTCTAAACTGCTGCATACACACATCAGTTTAACTCTGTAGGTTGAATGCACACATTGAGAACCATTCTATAAGATACCTCCATTTCTATTTTAGAACCAGATGTTTCTCATTACTAGTAATGTTAGCATATACTAACATTCACTCTGGAATGTCCAAATGCGGCTCCTAGAAGAAATGGGTTTCTAACTCGATGAACTGAAACATAGATGCAACACTCTTTGTTGAAAGAACACACAGCAGAGAAGTTTGAAAGATTCATTTGTCGTGTGTTTTAGACACAGTCTTACTGCCATTTCTTATATGGCTGGCTTTTGCTGAAAATGTCTGTTTTTAGATTCTCCACGGAAAGTGTTTCTATACTGCTGCATACACATATCAGTTTAACTCTGTAAAATCAATGCACACATTGACAAGAATTCTGTTAGGTAGTTCCCTTTTACTTTGAGAATCATATGTTTCTCATTACATCATATACTCCCATTCACTCTGGAATGTGCATACGCAGCTTATAGAAGAAACGGGTTTCTAACTCACTGAATCAACATAGATGCAACTCCCTTCATTGAAAGAACACACAGCAGAGCAGTTTGAAAGATACATTTCTTCTGTGTTTTAGACGCAGTCTTACTGCTATTATATGCCCCGATTTAGCTGGAAATGTCTCTTTAGATTCTCCACAGAAAGGGTTTGTAAACTGCTGCATGCACACATCAGTTTAACTCTGTAAGTTGAAGGCAGACGTTGACAACCATTCTGTTAGATAGTTCCATTTTTGTTTTAGAACCAGATCTTTCTCATTATGACAATAATACTCCATTTCACTCGGGAAAGTCCATATGCAGCTCCTAAAGGAACAGGTTTCTAACTCGCTGAAAATAAACATAGATGCAACTCCCTTACTTCAATGAACACACAGCCGAGCAGATTGAAAGACACGTTTCTTCTGTGTTTTAGAAGCAGTCTTACTGTTATTTTCTATAAGTCTGGATTTTGCTGGAAATGTCTGTTTTTGGATTTTTCCACAGACAGAGATTCTAAACTGCTGCATACACACAACAATGTAACTCTGTATGTTGAATGCACACTTTGACAATCATTCTCTTAGATAGCTCCATTTTCATTTGAGAACGAGATGTTTCTCATTAAAGTATATACTCCCATTCACTCAGGAATGTCAAAACGCAGCTCCTAGAGTAAATGGGTCTCTATCTGATGAATCTAAACATAGTTGTAACT
>NW_016108131.1:253373-255481 GCF_001604975.1 Cebus imitator
ATATCTGTTTTTAGATTCTCCACAGAAAGGGTTTCTAAACTGCTGCATACACACATCAGTTTAACTCTGTATGATGAATGCACACATTGACAACCATTCTGTTAGATAGTTCCCTTTTCCTTTGAGAAACAGATGTTTCTCATTACATCATATACTCCCATTCACTCCGGAACGTCCATACGCAGCTCATAGAAGAAACGGGTTTCTAACTCACTGAATCTAAACATAGATGCAACTCTCTTAGTTGAAAGAACACACAGCAGATCAGTTTGAAAGATAAGTTTCTTCTATGTTTTCGACATAGTCTTACTGCTATTATATGCTGGGATTTAGCTGGAAATATTTGTTTTTAGATTCTCCATGGAAAGGGTTCCTGAACTGCTGCATACGCACATCAGTTTAACTTTGTAAGTTGAAGGCAGATGTTGACAACCATTCTGTCAGATAGCTCCGTTTCTGTTTTAGAACCAGATGTTTCTTATCACAGCATATACTCCCTTTCTGTCCGGGAAGTCTAAACCCAACTCCTAAAAGAAGTGGGTTTCTAACTCGCTGAAAATAAACATAGATGCAACTCCCTTAGTTGAACGAATACAAAGCAGAGCAGATTGAAAGATGCGTTTCTTATGTGTTGTAGCGACAGTCTTACTGTTATTTCCTATAAGCTGGGATTTTGCTGGAATTGTCTGTTTTTAGACAGACATGGTTTCTAAACAGCAGTATACACACATCAGTTTAACTGTGTAAGTTTAATGCACACATCGATAACCATTCTGTTAGATAGCTCCATTTTCATTTTAGAACCAGATGTTTATCATTACAGTATACTCCATTTCACTAGGGAATAACCAAAAGCAGCTCCTAGAAGAAAACGGTTTCTAACTTGCTTAATCTAAATATAGATGCAACTACCTTAGTTGAACGAACACACAGCAGAGCAGTTTGAAAGGTACGTTTCTTCTGTGTTTTAGACGCAGTATACTGCTTTTTCTTATATGCCTGGATTTTGCTGGACATGTCTGTTTTTAGATTCTTTAGAGAAAGTGTTTCTAAACTGTTGCATACACACATCAGTTTAACTCTGTGTATTTAGTACACACATTAACAACCATTCTGTTAGATTGCTCTGTTTTCGTTTTAGAACCATATGTTTCTCATTACAGCTACACTCCCATTCACTCAGGAATGTCCAAACGCAGCTACTAGAGGAAACTGGTTTCTAATGTGCTGAGTCTAAACATCGATGCAACTCCATAGTTGAAAGAGCACACACCAGAACAATTTGAAAGATACCTGTCTTCTGTGTTCCAGACTCAGTGTTACTGCTATTTCTTATATGCCATGATTTTGCTGTTAATGTCTGCTTTTAGATTCTTCACAGAAAGGGTTTCTAAACTGCTGCATACACACGTCACTTTAATATGAATGCACACATCGACAACCATTCTGTTAGATAGTTCTGTTTTTGTTTTAGAACCCAATGTTTCTCATTACAGCATATACTCCCATTCGCTTGGGGATAACCAAGCGCAGCTCTTGGAAGAAACGGCTTTCTAACTCGCTGAATCTAAACATAGTTGCTACTCCTTTAGTTGAACAAACAGACAACAGAGCAGTTTGAAATATACGTTTCTTCTGTGTTTTATACACGGTCTTACTACTGTTTCTTGTATGCCAGGATATTGCCAGAAATGTCTGTTTTTAGACTCTACACAGAAATAGTTTCTAAACATCTGCAAACACACATCGGTTTAACTCTGTAAGTTGAATGCAGACATTGACAACTATTCTGTTAGATAGCCCCGTTTTCATTTTAGAATTAGATGTTTCTCATTACAGCATTCATTCCCATTCACTCAGGAATGTCCAAACGCAGCTACTAGAAAAAACAGGTTTCTAATGCGCTGAATCTGAACATCGATGCAACTCCCTTCATTGAACAAACACACAGCAGAGCAGTTTGAAAAATAGGTTTCTTCTGTGTTTTAGACCTAGTCTTCTGCTATTTTCTAAGTCCTGGAATGTTGCTGGAAATGTCTGTTTTTAGATTCTCCACAGAAAGTGTTTCTAAGCTGTTGCATACACACATCAGTTTAACTCTGTAAGTT
>NW_016108131.1:255640-260109 GCF_001604975.1 Cebus imitator
TGAATGCACAGATTGAGAATCATACTGTTAGATAGCTCCGTTTTTGTTTTAGAACCAGATATTTCTCATTACAGCACATACTCCCATTCACTAGGGAATTTCCAAATGCAGATCCTAGAAGAATTGGGTTTCTAACTCACTGAATCTAAACAAGGATACAATTCCCTTAGTTTAATGATCACAGAGCAGAGCTGCTTAAAAAATACGTTTCTTCTGTGTTTTAGATGCAGTGATAGTGCTGATACTGCTATTTCTTATGTGTTGGGATTTTACTGGAAATGTCCGTTTTTAGATTCTCCACAGAAAGGTATGTAAACTGCTGCATACACACATTGGTTTAACTCTGTAAGTTGAATGCATACATTGACAACCAATCTCTTAGATACCTCCGTTTTCATTTTAGAACCAGGTGTTTCTCATTACAGTATATACTCCCATTCACTCGGGAATGTCCAAATGCAGCTCCTAGAAGAAAAGTGTTTGTAACTCGCTGAATCTAAACATAGATGCAAATCCTTTAGTTGAATGAACACACAGAAGAGCAGTTTCAAAGATACATTTCTTTTGTGTTTTAGACTCAGTCTTACTGCTATTTCTTATCTGTGGGACTTTGCTGGAAATGTGTTTTTAGATTCTTCATAGAAAGGTTTCTAAACTGCTGCATACACACATCAGTTTAACTCTGTAATTTGAATTCACACATTGAGAGCCATTCTGTTAAATAGCTCCTTTTTCGTTTTCGAACCGTATATTTCTTATTACAGCCTATACTCCCATTCACTCCGGAATGTCCAAACGCAGCTTCTAGAAGAAACGGGTTTGTAACTTGCTGAATCTAAACATAGATGCAATTCCCTTAGTTGAATGAACACAGAGGAGAGCATTTTCGAAGATATGTTTCTTATATGTTTTAGACGCAGTCTTACTTCTATTTATTATCTGCTGGGATTTTGCTGGAAATGTCAGTTTTTAAACTCTTCACAAAAAGGGTTTCTAAACTGCTGCATGCTCACATCAGTTTAACTCTGTAAGATGAATGCACACATTGACAACCATTCTGTAAGGTAGCTCCGTTTTTGTTTTAGACCCAAATGTTTCTCATTATAGCTTATACTCCCATTCACTCAGGAATGTACAAATGCCCCTCCTAGAAGAAAAGGATTCCTAACTCCCTGAATCTAAACATAGATGAAACTCTCTTAGTTGAATAAACATACAGCAGAGCAGTTTCAAAGATACACTTCTTCTGTGTTTTAGACGCAGTCTTATTTTAATTTCTTATATGCGGATTTTGCTGGAAATGTCTGGTTTCAGATTTTCCACATAAAGGGGTTCTAAACTGCTGCATACACACATCAGTTGTACTCTATCAGTTGAATGCACACATTGAGAACCACTCTTTTTGACAGCTCCATTTTTGATTTAGAACCCGCTGCTTCTTATTACAGCATATACTTCCATTCACCCAGGAATTTCCAAATGCAGCTCCAAATAGCAACAGTTATATAACTCGCTGAATTAAAAGAGAGATGCAACTCACTCAGTTGAACAAACACACAGCAAAGCAGTTTGAAAGATATGTTTCTTCTGTGTTTTAGATGCAGTCTTACTGCTTATTTCTTATATGCTGGGATTTTGCAGTTAATGTGTGTTTTTAGATTCTCAAAAGAAAGGATTTCTAAACTGCTGCATAAGCACATCAGTTTAACTCTGTAAGTTGAATGCATACAATGACAACCAATCTGTTAGATACCTCCGTTTTTTTTTTTTTTTGAACCGTATGTTTCTCATTACAGCCTATACTCCCATTCTCCCTGGAATGTCAAAACGCAGCTCCTAGAAGAAACAGGTTTGTAACTCACTGAATCTAAACATAGATGCAACTGCCTTAGTTGAAGGAACATAGAGTGGAACATTTCAAAGATATGTTTCTTATGTGTTTTAGGAGCAGTCTTACTGCTATTTATTATCTACCAGGATTTGCAGGAAATATCATTTTTTAAATTCTTTACAAAAAGGATTTCTAAACTGCTGCATACTCACATCAGTTTAACTCTGTAAGATGAATACACACATTGACAAACATTCTGTAAGATAGCTCCATTTTCGTTTTAGAACCAGATGTTTCTCATTGCAGCATATACTCCCATTTACTTGGAAATGTCCAAACGCCACTCCTAGAAGAAATGGATTCCTAACTCGCTGAACCTAAACACAGATGAAACTCCCTTAGTTGTATAAACATACAGCAGAGCAGTTTGAAAGAGACATTTCTTCTGTGTTTTAGACACTGTCTTACTTTTATATCTTATATGTGGGGTTTTGCTGGAAAACTCTGTTTTCATATTTTCCACATAAAGGGGTTCTAAACTGCTGCATACAGACATAAGTTTAACTCTGTAAGTTGAATGCACACATTGACAACCATACTGTTAGATAGCTCCGTTTTCATTTTAGAACCAGATGTTTATCATTATAGCATGCACTCCCATTCACTCGGGAATGTCAACACGCTGCTCCTAGAAGAAACAGGTTTCTAACTCTGAATCTAAACATAGTTGCAACTTCCTTAGTTGAACGAACACACAGCAGAGCAGTTTGGAAGAAAGGTTTCTTCTGTTTTAGGCCCAGTGTAACTGCTATTTCTGATATGCCGGGACTTTGCTGGAAATGTCTGTTTTTAGATTCTCCACAGAAAGGGTTTCTAAACTGCTGCATACATACATCAGTTTAACTCCATAAGGTGAGTGCACACATTGACAACCTTTCTGTTAGATAGCTCCGTTTTCGTTTGAGAACCAGATGTTTCTCATTACAGCTTATTTTACAATTCACTCTGGAATGTCCAAATGCAGCTCCTAAATGAAACGTGTTTCTAGCTCACTGAATCTAAAGATAGATGCAACTCCCTTAGTTGAAGTAACGCACAGCAGAGCAATTTGAAAGATACGTTTCTTGTGTGTTTTAGACGCAGTATTACTGCTATTTCTTATATGCCAGGATTTGGCTGGAAATGTCTGTTTTTACATTATCCACAGAAAGGGTTTCTAAACTGCTGCATACACACATCAGTTTAACTCTGTAAGTTCAATGCACACATTGACAACCATTCTGGTAGATAGCTCCATTTTCGTTTTAGAACCAGATGTTTCTGATTACAGCATACACTCCCCATGAGTAGGGAATGTCCAAACACAGCTCCTAGAAGAAATGGGTTTGTAACTCGTTGAGTATAAACATAGGTGCAACTCCCTTAGTTGAACGAACACACAGCAGAACAGTTTGCAAGATTCGTTTCTTCTGTGTTTTAGGAACACTCTTAATGCTATGCGTTATAGGTCGGGATTTTGCTGCAAATGTCTGTTTTTAGATTCTTCACAGAAAGGGTTCCTAAACTACTGCATACACATATCACTTTAACTCTCTATGTTGAATGCACACATTGACAACCATTCAGCTAGATAGTTCCATTTTCGTTTTAGAACCAGATGTTTCTCATTACAGCATATACTCTCTTTCACTCAGGAATGTCCAAACACAGCTCCTAGAAGAAATGGGTTTCTACCTCGCTAAATCTAAACATAGATGAAACTTCCTTAGTTGAATGAAAGCACAGCACACCGGCTTGAAAGATACGTTCCTTTTGTGTTTTAGATGCACTCTTACTGCTATTTCTTATATGCCGGGATTGTGCTGGAAATGCCTGTTTATAGATTCTCCACAAAAAGGGTTTCTAAACTTCTGCATACACACATCAGTTTAGCTCTGTGAGTTGAATGCACTGATTGACAACCATTCTGTTAGATAGCTTCTTTTTCATTTTAGAACCAGATATTTCTCATTACAGCATATACTCTCATTCACTAGGGAATGTCCAAATGCAGCTCTTAGAATACACAGGCTTCTAACTCACTGATTCTAAGTATAAACACAACTTTCTTAGTTGAACAAATACAAAGCAGAGCAGTTTGAAAGATAAATTTCTTCTGTGTTTTAGGCGAGTCTTACTGCTAGTTCTTATATGCCAGGATCGTGCTGGAAATGTCTGTTTTTAGATTCTTCACAGAAAGAGTTTCAAAACTGCTGCATACAAACATCAGTTTAACTCTGTAGGTTGAATGCACATATTGGCAACCATTCTGTTAGATAGCTCCATTTCTGTTTCAGAACCAGATGTTTCTCATTAAAGCATATACTCCCATTCACTCGGGAATTTCCAAATGGAGCTCCTAACATAGATGCAACACCCTTATTTGAAAGAACACACAGGAGGTTGATCCAAGATGGCCGTTTAGGAACAGCTCAGGATTGCAGCTCCCAGTGAAAGCGCAGAGGGTGAGTGGACGCCGTGTTTTTATTGCCCACAGACTAGGAAATTCCCGGGCAGAGGTGCTCCACGGTCACCAGCGCGGCTGTTTCGGCCAGCGCGGCTGTGCCGGCCAGCGCCGGCCAGCGCCGCTGCTTTGCCC
>NW_016108131.1:265331-272643 GCF_001604975.1 Cebus imitator
AAATAGGGGAGGGAGGGTGGGGGGTGGGAATCTGGGGAGAGACAGCAAGGGGAGAAATGCCAGATGTAGGTGATGGGAAGGAAGGCAGCAAGTCACACTGCCACATGTGTTCCTATGCAACAATTTTGCATGTTCTTCACATGTACCCCAAAACCTAAAATGCAATAAAATAAATAAATGGGAAAAAAAAAGAATGAGAAAAAAATTAAAAAAAATAAAAAACAGAAGATAGGTATCTATAACCGCTCTGTTGTGTGTACGTTCACTTTAGAGAGTTGCATCTATGTTTATATTCAGCGAGTTAGAAACACGTTTCTTCTAGGAGCACGTTTGGATATTCCAGATTGAATGGGAGTATATGATGTAATGAAAAATATATGGCTCTACATAGAAAACGGAGCTATCTAACAGAATGGCTGTCAACGCGTGCTTTCAACTTAAAGAGTTAAACTGCTGTGTATACAGCAGTTCAGAGACCCTTTCTGGCGAGAATCTAACAACAGACATTTCCAGCGAAATGCAGGCACATAAGAAATAGCAGTAAGACTGCGTCTAAAACACAGAACAAACGTATGTTTCATGCTGCTCTGCTGTGTGTTCGTTCACCTTAGGGAGTTACATCTATGTTTAGATTCAACCAGTTAGAAACACCTTTCTTC
The DNA here is from genome assembly GCF_001604975.1 of Cebus imitator. NCBI lineage: Eukaryota > Metazoa > Chordata > Mammalia > Primates > Cebidae > Cebus > Cebus imitator. The sequence goes on from NW_016108131.1 coordinate 265,991, forward strand.
TACGAGCAGCGTTTGGATATTCCAGAGTGAATGGGATTATATGCTGTAATGAGAAATACCTGGCTCTAAAAGGAAAACAGTGCTATGTAACATAATGGGTCTCAATGTGTGCATTCAACTTACAGAGTTATAATGCTGTGTGTATGCAGCAATTTAGAAATGCTTTCTCTGGAGAATCTAAAAACAGACATTTCCTGCCAAATACAGGCATATAAGAAATAGCAGTAAGACTGCGTCTAAAACACAGAAGAAACGTATCTTTCAAACTTCTCTGCTGTGTCTTTGTTCACTTTAGAGAGTTGCATCTATGTTTAGATTTAGCGAGTTAGAAACACATTTCTTCTAGGAGCAGCGTTTGGATATTCCCAAGTGAATGGGAGCTTATGCTGTAATGAGGAATATCTGGCTCTAAAATGAAAACTGAGATATCTAACAAAATCGTTGTCAATGTGTGCATTCAACTTACAGAGTTAAACTTATGTGGTTATGCAGCAGTTCAGAAACCCTTTCTCTGGAGAATGTAAATGCATGCATTTCCAGCCTATTCCTGGCATATAAGAACTAACAGTAAGACTGCATCTAAAACACAGAAGAAATGTATCTTTCAAACTGCTCTGTTGTGTGTTCATTGACCTTAAGGGGCTGCATCTATGTTTAATTTCAGGAGTTAGAAATGCCTATCTCCTAGGAGCAGCGTATGGATATTCCAGAGGGAATGAGAGTATAGGCTGTAAGGAGAAATATCTGCCTCTCAAAGGAAAACAGAGCTGTCTAACAGAATGGTTTTCAATGTTTCCATTCAACTTATGGAGTTAAACTGATGCGTGTATGCAGCATTAAGAAAACCTTTCTTTGGAGCATCTAAAAACAGACGTTTACAGACAAATCCAGGGATATAAGAAATAGCAGTAAGACTGCATCTAAAACACAGAAGACATGTATTTTTCAAAATGCTCTGCTGTATGTTCATTCACCTTAGGGAGTTGCATCTATGTTTAGATTCAGCGAGTTAGAAACACATTTCTTCTAGGAGTAGCGTTTGGATATTCCAGTGTGAATGGGAGCATATGCTGTAACGAGAAATATCTGGCTCTAAAAGGAAAATGGAGCTATCTAACAGAATGCTTTTCAATGTGTGCATTCAACTTACAGAATTAAACTGCTTTGTGTATTCAGAAGTTCAGAAACCCTTACTGGAGAGTAGAGAAAAACAAACATTTCCAGCCAAATGTAGGCACATAAGAAATAGCAGTAAGAATTCATCTAAAACACAGAAGAAACGCATCTTTCAAAATGCTATGCTGTGTGTTTGCTCGCCTTAGGGAGTTGCACCTATGTTTAGATTCAGCGATTTAGAAACACCTTTGGTTTTTTTTTCCATTTATTTACTTTATTGCATTTTAGGTTTTGGGGTACATGTGAAGAACATTCAAGATTGTTGCATAGGTACACACGTTGCAGTGTGATTGGCTACATTCCTCCCCATCACCTACATCTGGCATCTCTCCCCTTGCTATCTCTTTCCACCTCCAGACACCCTACCATCCCTCCCCTATTGAACCCCAACTGACCCCAGTGTGTAGTGCTCCCCTCCCTGTGTCCATGTGTTTCATTGTTCAACACCCGCCTATGAGTGAGACCATGTGATAGAAACACATTTCTTCTTAAAGCAGCATTTGGATATTCCAGAGTGAATGGGAGTATAAGCTGTAATGAGGAATATCTGGCTCTAAAAGAAAAATGGAGCTTTCAAACAGAACAGTTGTCAAGGTGCCCATTCAACTTACAGAGTTAAATGATGTATGTGTACAGTAGTTCAGAAACCCTTTCTGGGGAGAATCTAAAAACAGACATTTCTGGCCAAATCCAGGCTTATAAGCAATAGTAGTAAGACTGTGTCTAAAAAACAGAAGAAACGTATCTTTCAAACTGCTCTGCTGTGTGTTCATTCACTTTATGGAGTTGCTACTATGTTTAATTTCAGGGAGTTAGGAAGACCTTTGTTCTAGGAGCAGCGTTTGGATATTGCAGAGTGAATAGGAATATATGCTGTAAGGAGAAATATCTGTGTCTAAAAGGAAAATAGAGATATGTAACAGAATGGTTGTCAAGGTGTGCATTCTACTTACAGACTTAAAGTGATGTTTGTGTACAGCAGTTCAGAAACCCTATCTGGGGAGAATCTAAAAACACATTTCCAGCCAAATCCAGGCATATAAGCAATAACAGTAAGGCTGCATCTAAAACACAGAAGAAAGGTGTCTTTCAAACTGCTCTACTGTGTGTTTGTTCACCTTAGGAAGTTGCATCTATGTTTAGTTTCAGCGAGTTAGAAAGGCCTTAATTCTAGGAGCAGCGTTTGGATATTCCAGAGTGAATGGAAATATATCCTGTAATGAGAAATGTCTGGCTCTAAAAGGAAAACGGAACTATCTAACAGAATTGTTTTCAATGTGTGCCTTTAACTCACAGAATTAAACTGCTGTGTGTATGCAGCAGTTCAGAAACCCTTTCTGGGGAGAATCTAAAAACAGACATTTCCAGTCAAATGCAGGTGTATAGGAAATAGCAGTAAGAATTGGTCTAAATCACAGAAGAAACGTATCTGTCAAACTGCTCTGCTGTGTGTTCATTCACGTTAGGTAGTTGCATCAATGTTTAGATCTCGTGAGTTAGAAACACCTTTCTTCTAGGAGCAGTGTTTCGATATTCCAGAGTGAATGGCAGTATATTCTGTAATTAGATATATCTGGCTCTAAAATGAAAACGGAGCTCCCTAACAGAATGATTTTCAATGTGTGCATTCAACTTACACATTAATACTGCTGTGTGTATGCAGCAGTTCAGAAACACTTTCTGGGGATAATCTAAAAACAGACATTTCCAGCGACATGCAGGCATATGAGAAAAAGCAGTGAGAATTCATCTAAAACAGAGAAGAAACATATCTTTCAAACTGCTCTGCTGTGTGTTTTTTCAACTAAGGGAGCTGCACCTATATTTAGATTCAGCGAGTTATAAACCTCTTTTTGTAGGAGCTCCGTATGGACATTCCCAAGTGAATGGGAGTATACACTGTAATGAGAAACAACTGGTTCTGGTACGAAAATGGAGCTATCTAACAGAATGGTTGTCAATGTGTGCATTCAACTTACATAGTTAAACTGATGTGTGTATGCAGCAGTTTTGAAAACATTTCTGTGGATAATCTCAAAACAGACATTTCCAATAAAATCCTGGCATATAAGAAATGGCAGTAAGACTGCATCTAAAGCACAAAAGAAACGCATGTCTTAAACTGCTCTGCTGTGTTTTCATTCAACTCAAGGAGTTGCATCTATGTGTAGATTCAGTGAATTATACACCGTTTCTTCTAGGAGTTGTGTTTGGACATTCCCAAGTGAATGTTAGTATACACTGTAATGAGAATCAACTATCTCTAAAACAAAAATGGAAGTATATAACACAATGGTTGTTAATGTGTGCATTCAACTTACAGAGTTAAACTGATGTGTGCATGCAGCAGTTTAGAAACCCTTTCTGTGGAGAATCTAAAAACAGACATTTCCAGCAAGATCCGAGCATATGAGAAATAGCCCTAGTACTGGGCCTAAAACACAGAAGAAATGTATCTTTTAAACTGCTCTGGGGTTTGTTCAGTCAACTAAGGGAGTTGCATCTATGCTTAGATTCAGCATGTTCAAAACCGTTTCTCCTAGGGGCTGCATTTGGACATTCCAGAGTGAATGGGAGTATGTGCGTAATGAGAAACATCTGGTTCTAAAACGAAAACAGAGCTATCTAACAGAATGGTTGTCAATGTGCACATTAAACTGACATAGTTAAACTGATGTGTGCATGCATCAGTTTAAAAACCCTTTCTTTGGAGAATCAATAAAAAGACATTTACAGCAAAATCTTGGCATATAAGAAACAGCAGTAAGACCGTGTGTAAAACACAGAGGAAACGTATCTTTTAAACTGCTCTGCTGTGTGTTCATTCAACTAGAGTAGTTGCTTCTATGTTAGATTCAGCAAGTTTGAATCCCCTTTATTCTAGTAGTTGTGTTTGGATATTCCCGAGTGAATGGGAGTATACACAGTAATGAGAAATATCTGGTTCTAAAATGAAAACAGAGAAATCTAACAGAAAGGTTGTCAATGTGTGCATTCAACTTACAGATTTAAACTGATGTCTGTATGCAGAGTTTAGAGACCCCTTCTGTGGAGAATCTAAAGACAGACATTTCCAGCAAAATCCCAGCATTTAAGAAATAGCAGTAGGGCTGCACCTAAAACACGGAAGAAACAAACTTTTCAAACTGCTCTGTTGTGTGTTGGTTCAACTAAGGAAGTTGCATCTATTTCGGGATTCAGTGAGTTAGAAACCCGATTCTTCTAGGAGCTGAGTTTGGACATTCCCGAGTGAATGGGAGTATATGTTGTAAAGAAAAACATCTGCTTCTAATAAAAATTGGAACTATGTAACAGAATGGTTGTCCATGTGTGCATGCAACTTATAGAGTTAAACTAATGTGTATGGAACAGTTGAGAAATCCTTTCTGTGGAGAATCTAAAAACAGACTTTTCCAGCAAAATCCTGGCATAGAAGAAATAGCAGTAAGACAGCATGTAAAACACGGAAGAAACATATCTTTCAAACTGCTCTGCCATGTGTTCTTTCAACTAAGGGAGTTCCAACTATGTTTAGATTCAGCGAGTTGCAAACGTATTTCTTCTAGGAGCTGCCTTTGGACATTCCCAGGTGAACAGGATTATATGCTGAAACGATAGCAGAGCTATCTAACAGAATGGTTGTCAAAGTGTTCATTCAACTTACAGATTAAAACTGATGTGTGTATTCAGCAGTTTAGAAACCATTTCTGTGGAGAATCTAAAAGCTGACATTTCCACCAAAATCTCAACATATAAGAATTAGCAGTAATACTGCGTCTAAAGCACAGAAGAAACGTATCTTTCAAATTGCTCTGCTGTGTGTTTGATCAACAAAGGGTGTTGCATCTAAGTTTAGATTCAGCGAGTTAGAGACCCGTTTGTTCTAGGAGCTGTGTTTAGACGTTCTAAGAGTGAGGGGGAGTATATGCTGTAATGAGAAACATCTGGTTCTAAAACGAAAATGAAGCTTTCTAACAGAATGGTTGTCAATGTGTGCATTCATCTTACAGAGTTAAACCAATGTTTGTATGCTGCAGGTTAACACCCCTTTCTGTGGAGGATGTCTAAACAGACATTCCCAGCAAAATCCCAGCATATAAGAAATAGCAGTCTGATTTCGTCTAAAGCACAGAAGAAATGTATGTTTCAAACTGCCCTGCTGTGTGTTCTTTCAACTACAGGAGTTGCATCTATGTTTAGATTCTGTGAGTTAGACACCCGTTTCTTTAGGAAATGTGTTTCAACATTCTCGAGTGAATGGCAGTATAGGCTGTAATGCGAAACATCTGGTTCTCAAGGAAAACAGAGCTATCTAACAGAATGGTTGTCAATGTGTGCATTCAACTTAAAGAGCTAAACTGATGTGTGTATGCAGCACCTTAGAAACCCTTTCTTTGGGGAATCTAAAAACAGACATTTGCAGCAAAATTCTGCCATAAAAGAAACAGTAGAAAAACTGCATCTATAAGACAGAAGAAACGTATCTTTTCAAACTGCTCTGCTGTGTGTTCAACAAAGGGAGTTGCATCTATGTTTAGATTGAACGAGTTATAAATAAGTTTCTTCTAAGGTTTGCATTCAGCATACATATTTAAACTGATGTGTGTATGCAGAGTTTAGAAACCCTTTTTGTGGAGAATGTAAAAACAGATATTTGGAGCAAAATCCCTGCATTTAAAAGTAGCAGTAGGATTGCGCCTAAAACACAGAAGAAATGTGTCTTTCAAACTGCTTTGCTGTGCATTCATTCAACTAAGGGAGTTGAATCTATGTTTAGATTCAACAAGTTAGAAATGCGTTTCATCTAGGAGCTGCGTTTGGACATTCCCGAGTTACTGGGAATATATGCTGTAATGATAAACCTTTGGTTGTTGAAATGAAAACGAAGCTATATAACACAATGGTTGTCAATGTGTGCATTCAACTTACAGAGTTAAACTGATGTGTGTATGCAGCAGTTAAAAACCCTTTTGGTGGAGAATCTAGAAACAGACATTTGCAGCAAAATCTCTGCATATAAGAAATATCTTCTCGAGGACAGAGATCCAAGATGGCTGATCACTAGCAACTTGGAATTGCAGCTCCCACAGAAAGAGCAGAGAACGAGAGGACGCCACACTTTCAGATCAATTTTTGTGGCTCACACACCAGGAGATTCCCAGCGGAGGAGCCCCACGTGTCGCCAGCATGACTCTTGAGGCCGGTGAGGCAGTTTTGCCGCTGCCTTGGTGTGGCGGTTCTTGGTGCAGAGTCAGAAAAGCACCATCAATCTTAAAGCCGCTGTTTTGGCCAGAGCAGTGGGTTGCTCAGATTCTAGCGCTGGGAATCAACAAGTTGGACGTCCATTCAGAAACCCAACTATAAAGACAGTAATTATAAAGACCACAGATGGATAAATCTATAATGAAGGGAAGAAAACAGCCTAAAAAGGCTGAGAATACCCAAACTCAGAACGCCTCTCCCTCTACAGGGGATCA
>NW_016108131.1:274483-277818 GCF_001604975.1 Cebus imitator
AAAGAAATATCCGTAAGACTGCGTCTAAAACACAGAAGAAACGTACTTTTCACACTGCTCTGCTGTGAGTTTGTTCAAGTAAGAGAGTTGAATCAATGTTGAGATTCATTGAGTTAGAAACATGTTTCTTCTAAGAGTTGCGTTTGGACATGCCCGAGTGAATGGTAGTATATGCTATAATGAGAACCATCTGGTTCTAAAACAAAAAAAGAACTATCTAACAGAATGGCTGTCAATGTTTGCATTCAACTTACAGATTTAAGCTGATGCGTGTATGCAGCAGTCTAGAGAACCTTTTGGTGGAGAACCTAAAAACAGATATTGCTAGCAAAATCCCAGCACATAAGAAATTGCAGTAAGACTGTGTCAAAAACAGTGTAGAAACGTATCTTTCAAACAGCTCTGCTGTGTGTTTCTTCAACAAAGTTATTTGAATCTATGTTTATATTCAGCGAGTTAGAAACACATTTATTCTGTAAGCTGCATGTGTACATTCCCGAGTGAATGGGAGTATATGCTGTAATGAGAAATATCTTATTCTAAAACGAAAACCTAGCTATCTAACACAACGGTGTTCAATGTGTGCATTCAACTTACGGAGTTAAACTGACGCGTGTAGGCAACAGTTTAGAAACCCTTTCTTTGGAGAATCTAAAAACAGACATTTTGAGGAATATCCCGATGTATAAGGAATGGCAGTAAGACTGAATCTAAAACAGAGAAGAAATATATCTTTCAAACTGCTCTGCTGTGTGTTCATTCAACTAAGAAAGATGAATCTATGTTTAGATTCAGTGAGTTAGAAACACTTTCTTCTAGGAGCTGCGTTTGGACATTCCCAAGTGAATGGCAGTACATGCTGTAATGAGAAACATCTGGTTCTAAAATGAAAACGGAGCTACCAAACAGAATGGTTGTCAACGTGTGCATTCAACTTACAGAGTTAAACTGATGTGTGTATGCAGCAGTTTAGGAACACTTACTGTGGAGAATCAAAAAAACAGACATTTTCAGCAAAATTCTGGCATATAAGAAATAGCAGTAAGACTGTGTCTAAACCATTGAAGAAGAGTACTTTTTAAAACTGCTCTGCTGTGTGTTTGTTCCCCTAAGGGATTTGAATCTATGTTTAGATTCAGTGAGTTAGAAACACGTTTCTTCTAGTAGCTGTGTTTGGACATTCCAGAGTGAATTGGATTGTATGGTGTAATGAGGAATATCTAGTTCTAAAATGAAAACGGAACTATCTAACAGAATGGTTGTCTATTTGTGCATTCAACTTACAGAGTTAAACTGACGTGTATATGCATTAGTTTAGAAAGCCGTTCTGTGGAGAACCTAAAAACAGATATTTCTAGCGAAATCCAGGCATATAAGAAATAGCAGTAAGACTGCATCTAAAACACAGAGGAAATGAATGCTCTGCTGTGTGTTCATTCTACAAAGGTATTTCAATCTATGTTTAGATTTATCGAGTTAGAAACAGGTTTCTTCTGGGAGCTGCGTTTGGACATTCCCAAGTGAATGAGAGTATATGCTGTAATGAGAAACATATGGTTTTAAAAATGAAAACGGAGCTATCAACAGAATGGTTGTCTCCGTGTGCCTTCAACTTACACAGCTAAACCGGCATGTGTAGACAGCAGTTTAGAAACTATTTCAGTGTAGAATCTAAAAACAGACATTTTGAGGAATATCTCAATATATAAGAAATAGCAGGAAGACTGCTTCCAAAACACAGTAGAAACCTATCTTTTAAACTGCTCTGCTGTATGTTCGTTCAACTAAGGGAGGTGAATCTATGTTTAAATTCAGTGATTTAGAAACATGGTTCTTCAAGGAGCTGTGGTTGAACTTTTCCGAGTGAATGAAATTCTATGCTGCAATGAGAAACGTAAGGATTTAAAAACGAAAACGGAGCTATCAAACAGAATGGTTGTCATAGTGTGCATTAAACTTACAGAGGTAAACTGATGTAGGTATGCAGAAGTTTAGAAACACTTTCTGTGGAGAATCTAAAAACAGACATTTGCAGTAAAATCCTGGCCTACAAGTAATAGCAGTAAGAATGCATCTAAAACCAGAAGAAATGTACCTTTAAAACTGCTCTGTTGTGTTTTTGTTCTGCTATGGGATTTGAATCTATGTTTAGATTCAGCTAGTTAGAAACACGTTTCATCTAGGAGCTGCTCATGTAAATTATCGAATGAATGGGAGTATTTGCTGTAATGATAAACATCAGGTTCATAAAGGGAAACGGAGCTATGTAACAGAATGCTTGTCAATGTGTGCATTCAACATACAGAGGAAAACTGATGTGTGTATACAGCAGTTTAGAATTCCTTTCTGTGGAGAATCGAAAAACAGACATTTTCCATTGAAATCCTGGCATATAAGAAATAGCGGTAAGACTGCATCTAAAACACAGAAGAAACATATATTTCAAACTGCTCGGCTGAGTGTTCCTTCAACGAAGAGAGTTGAACCTATGTTAATATTCAGCGAGTTAGAAACACGTTTTATCTAGGAGCTGCATTTAGACATTCCCGTGTGAATGGGATAATGTGCTCTAATGAGAAACATCTGGTTCTAAAATGAAAATGGAGCTATCTAACAGAATGGTTGTCACTGTGTGCATTTAACTTACAGAGTTAAACTGATGTGTGTATGCAGCAGTTTAGAAAATATATATGTGGTGAATATAAAAACAGACATTTCCAGCAAAATCCAGGTATATAAGAAATAGCAATAAGTCTACGTCTAAAACACAGTAGAAACATACCCTTAAAACTACTCTGCTGTGTGTTCCTTCAACTAAGGGATTTGAGTCTATGTTTAGATTCAGCCAGTTAGAAATGGGTTTCTTCCAGGTGCTGCGTTTGGACATTCCCGAGTGAATGGGAGTATATGCTGTAATGAGAAACATTTAGTTCTAAGATGAAAACAGAGCTATCTAACCGAATGGTTGTCAAGGTGTGCATTCAACTTTCAGATTAAAACTGTTGTGCATATGCAGCAGTTTAGAAATCATTTCTGTGGAGAATCTAAAAAGAGACATTTCCCAAAACTCCTGGCATATATGAAATAGCAGTAAGTCTGCATCTAAAACACAGAAGAAACATATCTGAAACTGCTCTGCTGTGTGTTCATTCTACTAAGGAAGTTGAATCTATGTTTACATTCAGCGAGTTAGACAAACGTTTCTTCTAGGAGCAGCATTTGGACATTCCTGAGTGAATGGGGGTATTGGCTGTAATGAAAAATATTGGGTTCTAAAATGAAAACGGAGCTATATAAAAGAACGGTTGTCAAAGTGTGCATTCAACTTACAGAGT
>NW_016108131.1:278693-286758 GCF_001604975.1 Cebus imitator
ATTAAAAAAAAAAAAAAGAAAAGCTTTTGTGGAGAATCTAAAAACAGACATTTTAAGCAAAATCCAGGCATATAATATATAGCAGTAAGCCTTCATCTAAAACACAGAAGAAACATTTATTTCAAACTCCTCTGCTGTGCGTTCATTTAACTAAGAGAATTGAATCAAGCTTGGATTCAGCAAGTAAGAAATACATTTCTTCTAGGAGCTGCGTTTGGACATTCCCGAGTGAATGGGCGTATAGGCTGTAATGAGAAACTTCTGGTTCTAAAATGAAATTGGAGCTATCTAACGGAATGATTGTCAACGTTTGCATTAAACTTACAGTGTTAAACTGACGTATGTATGCAACAGTTTAGAAACCCTTTCTGTGGACAATCTAAAGACAGAGACTTCCTGTGAAATATCGGTATATAAGAAATAGCAGTAAGACTGCATCTAAAACAGAGAAGAATTGAATGTTTCTAACTGCTGTGTTGTACGTTCGTTCTACTAGAAGTGTTCAATCTATGTTTAGATTAAGCACATTAGAAACACATTTCTTCTAGGAACTGCGTTTGTACATTCCCATGTGAATGGGATTGTATGCTCTAATGAGAAACATCTGGTTCTAAAATGAAATGGAGCTATCAAACAGAATGGTTTTCAATGTGTGCATTCAACTTTTAGAGTTAAACTGATGTGTGTATGCAGCAGTTTTGAAACACTTTCTGTGGAGAACCTAAAAACAGACATTTCGCGCAAACTCTTGGCATATAAGAAATGGCAGTAGGATTGCATCTAAAATGCAGAAAAATAGTATGTTTGGGAGTGCTGTGCTGTAGTTGAATCCATGTTTAGATTCAGTGAGTTAGAAACACGTTTCTTCTAGGAGCTGCACTTGGACATTCCTAAGTAAATGGGAGTATATGCTGTAATGAGAAACATCTGGTTCTAAAATAAAACGGAGCTATCTAACAGAATGGTTGTTAATGCATGCATTCAACTTACAGAGTTAAACTGATGTGTGTATGCAGCAGTTTAGAAGTCCTTTCTGTGGAGAATCTAAAAACAGATATTTCCAGCAAAATCCCTGCATATAAGAAATAGTAGTAAGAATGTCTCTAAATCACCGAAGAAACTCATCTTTCAAACGACTCTGTTGTGTGATCATCCAACTAGGGAGGTGAATCTATGTTTAGATTCAGCGAGTTAGAAACACCATTCTTCTAAGAGCTTCATTTGGACATTCCCAGGTGAATGGTAGTATAAGCTGTTATGAGAAACATCTGTTTCTAAAACATAAATGAAGCTATATAACAGAATGGTTCTCAATGTGTGTATTCAACTTACAGAGTTAAAATGATGTGTCTATGCAGCAGTTTAGAAACCCTTTCTGTGGAGAATGTAAAAACAGACATTTTTTAAAAATTTATTTCATTGCATTTTTTGTTTTGGGGTACATGCGAAGAACATGCAAGATTGTTGCATAGGCACACACGTGGCAGTGTGAACTGCTGCCTTCCTCCCTGTCACTCACATCTAACACTTCTCCCCACGCTATCTCTCCCAACTCCCTTCCCTCCGCTGTCCCTCCCCTATTTCCCCCCAACTGACCCCAGTGTGTAGTGCTCCCCTCCCTGTGTCCATGTGTTCTTATTGTTCAACAGCCGCCTATGAGTGAGAACATGCGGTGTTTGATTTTCTGCTCGTGTGTCAGTTTGCTGAGAATGATGGTTTCCAGTTTCATCCATGTCCCTTCAAAGGACACGAACTCATCGTAAAAACAGACATTTTGAGCAAGTCCCAATGCATAAGAATTAGCCATAAGACTGGGTCTAAAACACAGAAGAAACACATCTTTCAAACTGCTCTGCTGTGTGTTCATTCAACTAAGGGAGGTGAATCTATGTTTAGATTCAGCAAGTTAGAAACAAGTTTCTTATAGGAGCTTTGTTTGGACGTTCCCAAATGAATGAAGCATATGCTATAATGAGAATCATCTGGTTCTAAAACCAAAACGAAACTATCTAACATAATGGTTGTCATTGGGTGCATTCAGCTTACCAAATTAAACTGATGTGTGTATGCAGCAGATTAGAAACACTTTCTATAGAGAATCTAAAAACAGACATTTCCAGTGAAATTGTGGGAATAGCAGCAAGACAACCTCTAAAACAAAGAAGAAACGTATCTTTCAAACACCTCTGCTGTGTATTCGTTCAACTAAGGGAGTTGAATCTATGTATAGATTCAGTGAGTTAGAAAGACGTTTCTTCTTCTAGGAGCTGCGTTTGGACATTCCTGAGTGAATGGGAATATTTACGGTAATGAGAAACATCTGGTTTTAAAATGAAAAGGGAACTATCTAACAGAATGGTAGTTAATGCGTACATGCAACTTTCAGAGTTAAACTGATGTGTATGCAGCAGTTTAGAAATCCTTTCTGTGGAGAATCTAAAACAGACATTTCCAGGAAAATTGTGGCATATATGAAATAGCAGTAAGACTGCATCTAAAACACAGAAAAAACCCATATTACTAACTTCTCTGCTTTATGTTCGTTCAACTAAGGGTGTTGAATCTATATTTATATTCAACCAGTTAGAAACACGTTTCTTCCAGGAGCTGCGTTTGGACATTCCCTAGTGAATGGGAATATATGCTCTAATGAGAAACACCTGGTTCTAAAACTAAAACGGAACTATCTAACAGAATGGTTGTTTGTGCCTACATTCAACTTACAGAGTTAAACAGATGTGTGTATGCAGCAGTGGATAATTCCTTTCTGTGGAGAATCTAAAAACAGACATTTCTAGCAGAATACTGTGCTAAAAGAAGTAGCAGTAAGACTGCATCTAAAACAGAAAAGAAACACATCTTTCAAACTGCTCTGCTGTGTGTTCGTTCAACTAACAGAGTTGAATCTATGTTTAGATTCAGAGAGTTAGAAACAGGTTTCTTCTACTAGCTGCATTTGGACATTCCTGAATGAATGAAGGTGTATGCTGTAATGAGAAACATCTGGTTCTGAAACAAAAACGGAGCTATCTAACAGAATATTTATCAATGTGTGCATTCACCTTACAGAGTTAAACTGATGTTTGTATGCAGCACTTTAGAAACCCTTTCTGGGGAGAATCTGAAAACAGACATTTCCAGCAAAATCCCAGTTGATAAGAAATAGCAGGAAGATTGCATCTAAAACACAAAAGAAACGCATATTACACACTGCTCTGCTCTGGGCTTGTTTAACTAAGGGAGTTGAATCTATGTATAGATTCAATGAGTTAGAAACTCCTTTCTTCTAGGAGCTGCATCTGGACATTTCCGTGTGAATGGGAGTATATGCTGTAATGAGAAACACCTGGTTCAAAAAAAAAAAACACGGAGCTGTCTAACAGAATAATTGTCAATGTGTGCATTCAAAATACAGGGCTAAACTGATGTGTGTATGCAGCAGATTAGAAACCCTTTTCTGGAGAGTCTAACAACAGGCAAACACAGAAAAATCCTGGCATATAAGAAATAGCAGTAAGACTGCGTCTAAAACACTGAAGAAACACATCTTTCAAACTGCTCTGCTATGTGTTTATTCAACTAAGGAAGGTGAATCTAAGTTTAGATTTTGCAAGTTAGCAATACGTTTCTTCTAGGAGCTTCATTTGGACTTTCCTGAGTGAGTGAAAGTATATGCTGTTATGAGAATCATCTGGTTCTGAAACGAAAATGGAGCTGCCTAACAGAATGGTTGTCTATGTGTGCATTCAACGTACAGAGCAAAACTCATGTGTGTATGCCCCAGTTTAGAAACTCTTTCTGTTGAGAATCTAAAAACAGATATTTAAAGCAAAATCCAAGCATATAAGAAATCCAAGCATATAAGAAACAGTATGACTGCGTCTAAAACATTGAAGAAATGTATCTTTCAAACTGCTCTGCTGCATGTTCGTTCAACTAAGAGAGTTGAATCTATGTTTAGATTCAGCGAGTTAGAAACACGTTTCTTCTAGGAGGTACGTTTGAACATTTGTGAAGGAATGCGGGTATACTTTAATGAAAAAGAAATGGTTCTAAAAAGAAAACGGAGCTATCTAACAGCATTGTTGACAACGTGTACATTTAAATTATAGAGTTAAACTGAGGTGTGTATTCAGCAGTTTAGAAAACATTTCTGTGTATATATGCCACATTTTCCCTGTCCAGCCTATCATCGATGGGCATTTGGGTTGGTTCCAGGTCTTTGCTATTGTAAACAGTGCTGCAATGAACATTCGTGTGCACGTGTCCTTATAGTAGAACGATTTATAATCCTTTGGATATATACCCAGTAATGGGATTGCTGGGTCAAATGGAATTTCTATTTCTAGGTCCTTCAGGAATCGCCACACTGTCTTACACAATGGTTGAACTAATTTACACTCCCACCAACAGTGTAAAAGTGTTCCTATTTCTCCACATCCTCTCCAGCATCTGTTGTCTCTAGATTTTTTAATGATCGCCATTCTAACTGGCATGAGATGGTATCTCAATGTTGTTTTGATTTGCATTTCTCTGGTGACCAGTGATGAGGAGCATTTTTTCATATGTATGTCTTCTTTTGTAAAGTGTCTGTTCATATCCTTTGCCCACTTTTGAAGGTGCTTGTTAGTTTTTTTCTTGTAAATCTGTTTTTGTTCTTTGTAAATTATGGATATCAGCCCTTTGTCAGACAGGTAAGCTGCAAAAATTTTCTCCCATTCTGTTGGTTGCTGATTCACTCTAATGACTGTTTCTTTTGCTGTGCAGAAGCTGTGTAGTTTGATTAGGTCCCATTTTTCTATTTTGGCTTTTGTTGTCAATGCTCTTGGTGTTTTGGTCATGAAGTCTTTGTCTATACCTATGTCCTGAATGGTTTTGTCTAGATTTTCCTCTAGGGTTTTTATGGTGTTAGGTCTTATGTTTAAGTTTTTAATCCATCTGGAGTTAATTTTAGTGTAAGGTGTCAGAAAGGAATACAGTTTCTGCTTTCTGCACATGGCTAGCCAGTTTTCCCAACACCATTTATTGAACAGGGACTCCTTTCCCCATTGCTTGTTTTTATCTGGTTTGTCAAAGACCAGATGATTTTAGAAGAGCAGAAGATCAAACACCGCATGTTCTCACTCATAGTTGGGTGTTGAACAATGAGAACACATGGACACAAGGAGAGGAGCACTACACACTGGGGTCTGTTGGGGGGAAATAGGGGAGGGACGGTGGGTGAGAAGCTGGGGAGAGATAGCAAAGGGAGAGATGCCAGATGTAGGTGATGGGGAGGAAGGCAGCAAATCACACTGTCACGTGTGTACCTATGTGTACCTATCTTGCATGTTCTTCACATGTACCCCCAAACCTAAAATGTAATAAAATAAATAAATGGGGAAAAAAAAAGAAAAAAATAAAAGAAAACCTTTCTGTGGACAATCTAAAAAGATATTTCCAGCAAAATACTGGCATGTAAGAAATAGCAGTAAGATTGGATCTAAAACACAGAAGAAATGTATATTTCAAACTGCTCTGCTGTTTGTTTGTTCAACTAAGGAAGTTGAATCTATGTTTAGATTCAGCGAGTTAGGAACTCCTTTATTCTGGGAGCTGGGTTTAGATATTCTTGATTGAATGGCACTATATGCTGTAATGAGAAACATCAGGGTATAAAACAAAAACAAAGGTACCTAACAGAATGGTTGTCAATTTGAGTATTCAACTTACAGTTAAACTGATTTGTGTACAGCACCAGTTTAGAAGCCCTTTCTGTGGAGAATCTAAAAACACATTTCCAACAAAATACCAGCATATAAGAAATAGCACTAAGACTGCGTATAAAACACAGAAGAAATGTATCTTTCAAACTGCTCTGCTGTGTGTACGTGCAACTAAGGGAGTTGAATCTAGGTTTAGATTCAGCAAATTAGAAACACGTTTCTTCTAGGAGCTGCATTTGGACATTCCCGAGTGAATGGGAGTATATGCTGTAATGAGAAACATCTGGTAATAACACGAAAGTGGAGCTTTCTAACAGAATGGTTGTCTATGTGTACATTCAAACTACAGAGTAAAATTGATGTGTATGTAGCATTTTAGAAACCCTTTCTATGGAGAATCTGAAAACAGACATTTCAAGCAAAATCCCAGCATATAAGAAATCCCAGCATATAAGTAACAGTAAGACTGCATCCAAAACAAAGAAGAAACGTATCTTTCAAACAGCTCTGCTGTGTGTTTCTTCAACTACGGGAGTTGAATGTATGTTTAGATTCAGTGTTAGAAACTTAATTCAGTGTTAGATACACGTTTCTTCTAGGAGCTGCGTTTGGACATTCCAGAGTGAATTAGAGTATATGCTGTAATGAGAAACATATAGTTCTAAAAGGAAAACGGAGTTATCTAACAGAATGGTTGTCAATGTGTGCATTCAACTTACAGAGTTAAACTAATGTGTGTATTCCGCAGTTTAGTAACCCTTTCTGTGGGGAATCTAAAAACAGACGTTTCCAGGAAAATCCCGGCATAAGAAATAGCAGTAAGACTGCGTCTGAAACACAGAAGAAACGTCTCTTTCAAACTGCTCAGCTGTGTGTTTGTTAAACTAAGGGAGTTGAATCTATGTTTAGATTCAGGGAGATAGAAACATTTTTCTTCTTGTATTTGTGTCTGGACATTCTCAAGTGAATGGTGGCATATGCTGTAAGGAGAAGCATCTGGTTCTAAAACGAAAATGGAAGTATCTAACAGAATGTTTGTCAATGTGTGCATTCAACTTACAGAGCTAAAATGATGTGTGTTTGCAGCAGTTTAGAAACCTTTACTGTGGATAATAAAAAAAATAGATATTTCCAGAAAAATCCTGGCATATAAGAAATAGCAGTCAGACTGCATCAAAAACACACAAGAAACGCATATTTCAATCTGCTCTGCTGTGTTTTCGTTCAACTAAGGGAGTTGAATTTATGTTTAGATTCAGCGAGTTAGAGACAAGTTTCTTCTAGGAGCTTCATTTGGACATCCTCGTGTCAATGTCAATGTGCGCATTCAACTTAAAAAGAGAAACCGATATGTGTATGCAGCAGTTTATAATCATGTTCTGTAGAGAACCTAAAAAGAGACATTTCCAGAAAAGTCCCGGCATATAAGAAATAGCAGTAACACTGTGTCTATAACACAGAAGAAACGCATCTTTCATACTGCTCTGTTATGTGTTTGTTCAACTATGACAGTTAAATCCATGTTTAGATTTAGTGAGTTAGAAACACGTTTCTTCCAGGAGCTGCACTTGTACATTCCTGAGTGAATGGGGATATATGCTGTAAGGAGAAACATCTCGTTCTAAAACGAGAACGGAGGTATCTAACAGAATGGTTGTCAATGTGTGCTTTCAATATAACGATTTAAACTGATATGGGTATGCAGAAGTTTAGACATTTCCAGGAAAATCCCGGCATATAAGAAAATGCAGTAAGATTGCGTCTAAAACACAGAAGAAACGTATCTTTCAAACTTCTTTGCTGTGTGTTCCTTCACCTTAGGTAGTTGCAACTATGTTTAAATTCACTAAGTTAAAAACTCCTTTCTTCTACGAGCAGCGTTTTAATATTCCAGAGTGAATGGGAGTATATGCTGTAATCAGAAATATCTAGCTCTAAATTTAAAACGGAGATATCTAACAGAATGGTTGTCAATGTGTGCATTCAACTTACAGAGTTAAACTGATGTGTGTATGCAGCAGTTCAGAAAGCCTTTTTGGAGAGAATCTAAAAACAGACATTTCCAGCCAAATCCAGGAATATAAAAAATAGCAGTAAGACTTCATATGGAATCAAAAGAGAGCCCGCATAGTCAAATCAATTCTAAACAAAAAGAACAAGCGGGAGGCATCACACTACCAGACTTCAAACTATACTACAGGGCTACAGTAATCAAAACAGCATGGTACTGGTACCAAAACAGAGATGTAGACCAATGGAACAGAACAGAGGTCTCGGAGGCAACACAACATATCTACAACCATCTGATCTTTGACAAACCAGACAAAAACAAGCAATGGGGAAAGGATTCCCTGTTCAAT
>NW_016108131.1:288033-293921 GCF_001604975.1 Cebus imitator
AAAAAAAAACACAGAAAAAAAGTATCCTTCAAACAGCTCTGTTGCATGTTCGTTCACCTTAGAGAGTTGCATCTATATTTAGATTCAGCGAGTTAGAAAGACCTTTCTTCTAATAGCAGGATTCAGATATTCCAGAATGAATGTGAGTATATGCTGTAATGAGAAATATCTGGCTCTAACACGAAAACGGAGCTATCTAACAGAATGGTTGTCAATGTGTGCATTCAACTGACAGAGTTAAACTGATGTGTGTATGCAGCAGTTCAGTTACCTTTTTTGAGGAGAATGTTAAAGACATTTCGAGTCAAATCCAGGCATATAAGAAACAGCAATAAGACTGTGTCTAAAATACAGAAGAATTGTATTTTTCAAACTACTCTATGTGTTCATTCAACTTAGGGTGCTGCATCTATGTTTATATTCAGTGAGTTCGAAACACCTGCCTTCTGGGAGCTGCGTTTGGACATTCCAGATTGAATGAGATTATATGCTGTAATGAGAAATATCTGGCTCTAAAAGGAAAAGAAATATATCTAACAAGATGGTTGTCAATGTGTGCATTCAACTTACAGAGTTAAATCGATTCGTGTCTGCAGCATTTCAGAAACACTTTCTGGGGAGAATTTAAAACACGCATTTCCAGCCAAAACCATTCATATAAGAAATAGCAATAAGTTGCATCTATGTTTAGATTCTGCGAGTTAGAAACGCGTTTCTGCTAGGAGCAGCGTTTGGATATTCTAGAGTGAATGGGACTATATGGTGTAATGAGAAATATGTAGCTCTAAAACGAAAAGTGAGCTATGTAAGACAATTGTCGTCAATGTGTACATTCATCTTACATAGTTAAACTGATGTGTGTGTGCAGCAATTCAGAAACCCTTTATGGGGAGATTCTAAAAACAGAAATTTCCAGCCAAATCCAGGCATGTGAGAAACAGCAGTAAGACTGCGTCTAAAACACAGAAGATACATGTCTTTCAAACTTCTCTGCTGTGTGTTCATTCACCTTAGAGAGTTGCATCTATGTTTAGATTCAGCGAGTTAGAAACACCTTTCTTCAAGGAACAGAGTTTGGATATTCCAGAGTGAATCGGAGTATATGCTGTAATGAGAAATATTTGGCTCTAAAAGGGAAATGGAGCTATCTAACAGAATGGTTGTCAATGTGTGCATTCAACGTACAGAGGTAAACTGATGTGTGTACAAAACAGTTCAGAAACCCTTTCTGTGGAGAATCAAAAAACAGACATTTCCAGACAAATCCAGGCGTATAACAAATAGCAGTAAGACTGCATCTAAAATACAGAAGAAACGTATGTTTCAAACTGCTCTGCTGTGTGTTCGTTCATCTTAGGGAATTGCATCTATGTGTTCATTCAGCGAGGTAGAAACACTTTTCTTCTAGGAGCAACGTTTGAATATTCCAGAGTGAATGGGGGTATAGGCTGTAATGAGAAATATCTGTCTCTAAAAGGAAAGCGGTGCTATGTAACAGAATGGCTGTCAATTTGTGCATTCAAGTTACAGTGTTAAACTGATGTGGGTATGCCACAGGTCACAAACCCTCTCTGGGGAAAACCTAAAAACAGACATTTCCAGACTAATGCAGGCATATAAGAAATAACAGTAAGACTGCGTCTAAAACACAGAGGAAACATATCTTTCAACTTCTCTGCTATGTGTTCGTTCACCTAAGGGAGTTGCATCTATGTTTAGATTAAGCGAGTTAGAGACATTATTCTTCTAGGAGCAGTGTTTGGATATTCTAGAGTGAATGGGAGTATATGCTGTAAAGAGAAATATCTGGCTCTAAAAGGAACACAGAGCTATGTAACAGAATGGTTGTCAATGTATGCATTCAACTTACAGAGTGAAACTGACGTGTGTATGCAGCAGTTCAGAAACCCTTTCTCGGGAGAATATAAAACCAGATATTTCCAACCAAATCCAGGCATATAAGAAATAGCAGTAAGACTGAATCTAAAACAGATAAGAAACGTATCTTTAAAACTGCTCTGCTGTGTTTTCCTTCAACTTAGGGAGTTGCATTTATGTTTAGATTCAGCTAGTTAGAAACACGTTACTTCTAGGAGCAACGTTTGCATATTCCAGAGTGAATGGGATTATAAGCTGTAATGAGAAATATATGGCTCTAAAAGGAAAACCAAAATATCTAAAAGAGTGATTGTAAACGTGTGCATTCAACTTACAGAGTTAAACTGATATGTGTATGCAGCAGTTCAGAAAACCTCTCTGGAGAGAATCTAAAAACAGACATTTCCAGCAAAATCCAGGCATATAAGAAAAAGCAGTAAGAGTGCTTCTAAAACACAGTAGAAACGCATCTCTCATACTGTTCTACTGTGCGTTGTTCACCTTAGGGAGTTGCATCAATGTTTAGATTCAACGAGTTAGAAACACCTTTCTTCTAGGAGCAGTGTTTGGATATTCCAGAGTGAATGGAGTATAGGCTGTAATAAGAAATATCTGGCTCTATAAAGAAAACCGAGCTATTTAACAGAATGGTTGTCAATGTGTGCATTCAACTTACAGAGATAAACTGAAGTATGTATGCAGCAGTTCAGAAACTCTTTCTGTGGAGAATCTAAAAATAGACATTTCTAGCCAAATCCAAGCATATAAGGAATAGCAGTAAGTCTGTGTCAAAAACACAGAGGAAACGTATCTTTCAAACTGCTCTGCTGTGTTCGTTCACCTTAGGGTGTTGCATCTATGTTTAGATTCAGTGACTTAGATAGTCATATATTCTAGGAGCAGCATTTCGGTATTCAAGAGTAAATATGATTATATGGTGTAATGAGAAATATCTGGCTCTAAAAGAAAAATCGAGCTATCTAACAGAATGGTTGTCAATGTGTGCATTCAACTTACGGAGTTAAACTGATGTGTGTATGCACCAGTTTAGAAACCCTTTCTGGGGAGAATCTAAAAAAAAATTTCCCGCTGAATCCAGACATATAAGCAATAGCATTAAGACTGCATCTAGAACACAGAAGAAACGAATCTTTCAAACTGCCCTGCTGTGTATTCTTTCAACTTAGGTAGTTGCACCTATGTTTAGATTCAGCAAGGTAGAAAAACATTACTTTTAGGAGCAGCATTTGGATATTCCAGGGTGAATGGGATTATAAGCTCTAATGAGAAATATATGGCTCTAATAGGAAACCTGGGTTATCTAATAGAATGGTTGTCAATGTTTGCATTCAACTTACAGAGTTATACTGATATGTGTATTCAGCAATTAAGACACCCGTTCAGGGGGAATTTAAAAACAGACATTTCCAGACAAATCCTGGCATAAAAGTAATAGCAGTAAGACTGTGTGTAAAACACAGAAGAAACATATCTTTCAAACTGCTTTGCTGTGTGTTCATTCACCTGGCTCTAAAAGAAAAACAGAGTTTTATCTAACAGAATTCTTGTCAAGGTGTACATTCAACTTACAGAGTTAAACTGATGTGTGTATGCAGCTGTTCAGAAACTTTTCTGGGAACAATATAAAAACAGACATTTCCAGCCAAATGCAGGCATACAAGAAAAAGTAGTAAGTATGCAAGTAAAACACAGAAAAACTATATTTTTCAAACTGCTCTGCTGTGTGTTTGCTCACCTTAGGGAGTTGCACCTATGTTTTCATTCAGCGAGGTAGAAACACTTTTCTTCTAGGAGCAACGTTTGGATATTCCAGAGTGAATGGGAGTATAGGCTGTAATGAGAAATATCTGGCTGTAAATGGAAAACGGAGCTATCTAACAGAATGGCTGTCAATGTGTGCATTCAACTTACAGTGTTAAACTGATGTGGGTATGCCCTAGGTCACAAACCCTTTCTGGGGAAATCTTAAAACAGACATTTCCAGCCAAATATAAGAAACAGAAGGAAGACTGTGTCTAAAACACAGAAGAAAGGTATCTTTTAAGCTGGTCTGCTATGTGTTCGTTGAACTTTGGGAGTTGCATCTATGTTTACATTCAGCGAGTTAGGAAAACCTTTCTTCTAGCAGCAGTATTTGGATATTCCAGAGTGAATGGGAGCATATGCTGTGATGAGAAATATCTGGCTCTAAAGGGAAACGGAGCTATCTAACAGAATGGATGTCAATGTGTTCATTCAACTTACAGAGTTAAACTGCTCTGTATATGCAACAGTTTAGGAACGCTTTCTGTGGAGAATCTAAAAACAGTCATTTCCTGCCAAATCAAGGCATATAAGAAATTGCAGTAAGACTGCATCTAAAACACACAAGAAACGCATCTTTCAAACTGCTCTGCTGTGTGTTCCTTGAGCTTAGGTAGTTGTATCAATGTTTAGATTCAGCGAGTTAGAAACCTTTCTTCTAGCAGCAGCATTTGGATATTCCAGAGTTAATGCGAGTATATGCTGTAATGAGGATTATGTGTCTCTAAAAGGAAAATGGAACTAACTAACAGAATGATTGTCAAAGTGTGCATTCAACTTATGGAGTTTAACTGATGTGTGTATGCAACAGTTTAGAAACACTTTCTGTGGAGATTCTGAAAACAGACATTTCCAGCAATATCCTGGAGTATATGCTGTAATGAGGATTATGTGTCTCTAAAAGGAAAATGGAGCTATCTAACAGAATGATTGTCAAGGTGTGCATTCAACTTATGGAGTTAAACTGATGTGTGTATGCAACAGTTCAGAAACCCTTTCTGGGGAGGATCTAAAAACAGACATTTCCAGGAAATCCAGGCATATAAGAAATAGCAGTAAGACTGTGTCTAAAACACACAAGAAATGTATCTCTCAAACTGCTCTGCTGTGTGTTCGTTCACCTTAGGGAGTTGCATCTATGTTTAGGTTCAGCGAGGTAGAACACCTCTCTTTTTGAAGCAGGGTTTGGATATTTCAGAGTGAATGGGAGTATATGCTGTAATGAGAAATTTCTGGGTCTAAAAGGAAAACGGAGCTATCTAACAGAATGGTTGTCAATGTGTGCATTCAACTTACAGAGTTAAACTAAGGTGGATCCAAGATAGCCATTTAGAAATAGCTCCAGATTGCAGCTGCCAGTGAAAGTGCAGAGGGTGAGTGGACGCCGCATTTTTATTGCCCACAAAATAGGAAATTCCCAGGGGGAAGAGCTCCATGGGTCACCAGTGTGGCTGTTTTGGCCAGCTCAGCTGTGTCAGCTGGCACAGCTGCTTTGCCCCGAGCGGCTGCTTTGTCAGTGCCCATTGCAGCAGTTCTCCATACAAAATACACTGGAATGGGTGACATTTTGGCTGGTGATTGGAACCACTGGAAGTCACCCATTCCTCCGTTTAAAAAGGGGACTGAACAGGGAACCAGGACAGTAGATTCCAGGGCAAAAAATGGGCCACGAATCTCAGTGCCGCTGCTTAAGCCAGTACAGTGAGTCCCTGCATGGGAAAACACACAGATTCCGGCGCCTCTTCAACAGGCAACTGGAGTACCAACTTAAAAAAAAAAAAAAGGATCTGAGGCAGGGAGCCAGGCGATCAGGCTCGGCTAGTCCCACCCCCACAAAAGAACAGCAATCAGAAAATCTCTGCATTGAGAGTTTCACAACAAGAGTAGCTGAACCCTGGACGGTCCAGCTCTGTGGGAGAGGTGCATCTGCCACTACTGTGGCAGTCCAAAGCTATGGAGGTAGTCAGCCAATGCTGAGGCAGCCCCCAGTTGCTAAGGCAAATTTCCATTGCTGAGGCAGCCCACCTTTGCCAAGGCAACCCACAACTACAGAGAGAGTCCACCATAGCAGAGGTGGGCCACTATTGCCGAGGCAGTTCTATCTACACCCATATAAACAGGACTGCAGGGAAGTTCACTCGGCAGCTGGGCGAAGCCCACAGCAGCTCAGCAAAGCCTCTACAGGC
>NW_016108131.1:294826-301259 GCF_001604975.1 Cebus imitator
CAAAGTCTCCAAGAAATGTGGGACTATGTGAAAAGACCTAATCTACGTTTGATAGGCATACCTGAATATGAAGAATAGAATGAATCCAAGCTGGAAAATACTCTTCAGGATATTATCCAGGAAAACTTCCCCAACCTAGCAAGGCAGGCAAATATTAAAGTCCAGGAAATACAGAGATCATCACAAAGATATTCCTCAAGAAGAGCAATCCCAAGGCACATAATCGTCAGATTCACCAGGGTTGAAATGAAGGAGAAAATAGTAAGGGCAGCCAGAGAGAAAGGTCGGGTTTCCCACAAAGGGAAGCCCATCAGACCTACAGCAGATCTCTCAGCGGAAACCCTACAAACCAGAAGAGAGTGGGGGCGAATATTCAACATCCTTAAAGAAAAGAACTTTCAACCCAGAATCTCCTATCCAGCCAAACTAATCTTCATAAGTGAAGGAAAAATAAAATCCTTTGTGAACATGCAAGTACTCAGAGATTTCGTCACCACCAGGCCAGCTTTACAAGAGCTCCTCAAAGAGGCCCTACACTTATAAAGGAACAACCAATACCAGCCACTCCAAAAACATGCCAAATGGTAAAGAGAATCAACACAATGAAGAATTTGCATCAACTAATGGGCCAGCTAGCACCAAAATGGCAGTATCAAATTTATACATAACAATATTAACCCTAAATGTAAATAGACTAAATGCCCCAATCAAAACTCACAGATTGCAAATTGGATAAAAAGCCAAAACCCATCGGTGTGCTCTTTCCAGGAAACCCAATGCACATGAAAGAATACACCAAAGCTCAAAATAAAGGAATGGAGGAAGATTTACCAAGCAAATGGGGAGCAAAAAAAGCAAGAGCCGCAATTCTTATCTCTGATAAATTAGATATTAAAGCTACAAAGATCAAAAGAGACAAAGACGGACATTACATAATGGTAAAAGTATCAGTGCAACGATAAGAGCTAACGATCCTAAATATATTCACATCCAATACAGGAGCAACCAGATACATAAGGCAAGTTTTTAATGACTTACAAGGAGACGTAAACTCCCACACAATTGTAGTGGGAGACTTTAGCACCCCATTGTCAATATTAGATCAATGAGACAGAAAATTAACAAGGATATCCAGGACTCGAACTCAGACCTAGACCAAGCAAACCTAACAGACATTTATGGATCTTTCCACCCCAAATCCACAGAATATACATTCTTCTCAACACCACATCACACCTACTCTAAAATTAACCACATAATTGGCAGTAAATAACACCTCAGCAAATGTAAAAGAACAGAAATCATAACAAACACTCTCTCAGACCACAGTGCAATCAAGTTAGAACTCAGAATTCAAAAACTAACCCAGAACCGCACAGTTTCATAGAAACTGAGCAACTTGCTCTTGAATGTTGATGGGATAAACAATGTAATGAAGACAGAAATAAATTTCTTCTTTGAAACCAACGAGAATGAAGACACAACACACCAGAATCTCTGGGACACATTTAAAGCAGTCTCTAGAGGAAAATATATAGCAATAAGTGCCCAGATGAGAAGCAAGGAGAGATTCAAAAATTGACACCCTATAGTCAAAATTGAAAGAGCTAGAGGAGCAAGATCAAAGAAACTCAAAGTCTAGTAGAAGACAAGAAATAGCTAAGATCAGAGCAGAACTTAAGGAGCTAGAGAGAAAAAAAAAACTTCAAAAATCAATAAATTCAGGAGCTGGTTTTTGAAAAAATCAACAAAATAGACAGACCACTAGCCAGATTAATAAAAAAAGAAAAGAGAGAATAACAAAATTGATGCAATAAATAAACAATAAAGGGCGTATCACCAGAGATTCCACGGAAATTCAAACCATTATCAGAGATTATTACAAACAACTCTATGCACATAAACTAGTAAACCTGGAAGAAGTAGATAAATTCCTGGAAACTTGCCTCCTCCCAATCCTAAACCTGGAAGAAGCCGAAACCCTGAACAGACCCATAAGAGGGTCTGAAGTTGAGGCAGAAATTAAGAGCTAAAAAAAAAGCTCAGGTCCACATGGCTTCATAGCCAAATTCTGCCAGACATACAGAGAGGAGATGGTACCATACTTTCTGAAACTATTCCAAATAACCAAAAAGAGGGAATTCTTCCCAAATCATTTTATGAGACAAACACCATCCCGATATCAAAACCTGGCAGTGACTCAACAAGAAAAGAAAACTTCAGGCCAATATCCATGGTGAACACAGATGCAAAAATCTTCACTAAAACACTGGCAAGCTGATTGCAACAGCACATCAAAAAGCTTATCTGCCATGACCAAGCAGGCTTCATCCCAGGGATGCAAGGCTGGTTCAACATACGCAAGTAAATAAACATAATTCATCACATAAACAGAACCAAAGACAAAAAACACATGATTATCTCAATTAATGCAGAGAAGGCCTTTGACAAAATTCAACAGCCCTTTATGCTAAAAACCCTCAGTAAGCTAGGTATTGACGGACGTATCTCAAAATAAAAAAAGCTATTTATGACAAACCAACAGCCAATATCATACTGAATGACCAAAAACTGGAAACATTCCCCTTGAAATCTGGCACTACCCAAGGATGTTCTCTCTCACCACTCCTATTCAATATAGTACTGGAAGTTCTAGCCGGAGCAATCAGGCAAGAAAAAGAAATAAAGGGTATTCAAATAGGAAAGGAGGAAGTCAAATTGTCTCTATTTGCAAATGACATGACTGTATATCTAGAAGAGCCCATCGTCTCAGCCCAAAATCTCCTGAAACTGATAAGCAACTTCAGCAAAGTCTCAGGATACAAAATCAATGTGCAAAAATCACAAGCATTCCAATACACCTGTAACAGACTTAAAGAGAGCCAAATCAAGAACGAACAGTCATTCACAATTGCCACAAAGAGAATAAAATACCTAGGAATACAACTAACAAGGAATGTAAAGAACCTCTTCAAGGCGAACTACAAGCTACTGCTCAATGAAATAAGAGAAGACATAAACAGATGGAGAAACATTCCATGATCATGGTTAGGAAGAATCCATATCGTGAAAATGGTCATACTGCCCAAAGTAATTTACACATTCAACGATATCCCCATCAACCTACCAGTAACTTCATCACAGAACTGGAAAAAAACATCTTAAACTTCATATGGAACCAAAAGAGAGCCCACATAGCCAAGTCAATTCTAAGCAAAAAGAACAAAGCGGGAGGCATCACACTACCAGACTTCAAACTATACTACAAATCTACAGTAATCAAAACAGCATGGTACTGGTTTCAAAACAGAGCTATAGGCCAATGGAACAGAATAGAGGTCTCAGAGGCAACACAACTTATCTACAACCATCTGATCTTTGACAAATCAGACAAAACAAGCAATGGGGAAAGGATTTCCTGTTCAATAAATGGTGTTGGGAAAACTGGCCAGCCATGTGCAGATAGCAGAAACTGGACCCCTTCCTCACTGCTTACACTAAAATTAACTCCAGATGGATTAAAGACTTAAACATAAGACCTAACACCATAAAAACCCTAGAAGAAAATCTAGGCAAAACCATTCAGGACATAGGTGTATTCAAGGACTTCATGACAAAAACACCAAAAGCATTGACAACAAAAGCCGAAATAGACAAATGGGGCCTAATTAAACTCCACAGCTTCTGCACAGCAAAAGAAACCATCATTAGAGTGAATCGGCAACCAAGAGAATGGGAAAAAATTTTTGCAGTTTACCCATCTGACAAAGGGCTGATATCCAGAATTTACAAAGAACTAAAACAGATTTACAATAAAAAAAAACAAACAAGCCTATTCAAAAGTGGGCAAAGGATATGAGCAGGTGCTTTACAAAAGAAGACATACATGAGGCCAACAAACATATGAAAAAATGCTCATCATCACTGGTCATCAGAGAAATGCAAATCAAAACTACGTTGAGATGCCATCTCATGCCAGTTAGAATGGCGATCATTAAAAAATCTAGAGACAACAGATGCTCGAGAGTATGTAAATAGGAACACTTTTACACTGTTGGTGGGAGTGTAAATTAATTCAACCATTGTGGAAGACAGTGTGGCGATTCCTTAAGGACCTAGAAATAGAAATTACATTTGACCCAGCAAACCCACTACTGGGTATATATCCAAAGGATTATAAATCATTCTACTATAAGGACACGTGCACACGAATGTTGATTGCAGCACTCTTTACAATAGCAAAGACCTGGAACCAACCCAAATGCCCCTCGATGATAGACTGGGCAGGGAAAATGTGGCACATATACACCATGGAATATTATGCAGCCATCAAAAACGATGAGTTTGCGTCCTTTGTAGGGACATGGATGAACCTGGAAACTCATTCTCAGCAAACTGACAGAAGAGCAGAAGATCAAACACCACATGTTCTCACTCATAGGTGGATATTGAACAATGAGAACACATGGACACAGCCAGGGGAGCACTACACACTAGGGTCAGTTGGATGAAAATTAAGGAGGGACGTTGGTGGGCAGGGAGTTGGGGAGAGATAGCAAGGGGAGAGATGCCAGGTGTAGGTTATGGGGAGGAAGGCAGCAAATCACACTGCCACGTGTGTACCTATGCAACAATCTTACATGTTCTTCACATGTAACCCAAAACCTAAATTGCAATTAAAAAAAATAAACATGATTCTTCTAGGAGCTGCATTTGGGCATTCCAGAGTGAATGGGTGTATATGCAGTAATGAGAAATATCTGACTCTAAAATGAAAACGAAGCAATCTAACAGAATGGTTGTCAATGTGTGCATTAAACTAACAGAGTTAAACTGATGTTTTTATGCAGCAGTTCCGAAACCCTTTATTTGGAAAATCTAAACAGAGACATTTCCAGCCTAATCCGAGGATATAAGAAATAGCAGTAAGTCTGCATCTAAAACACAGAAGAAACGTATCCTATAAACTGCTCTGCTGCATGTTTGTTCACCTTTGGGAGTTTCATCTATGTTTAGATTCAGCGAGTTAGAAACACGTCTCTTATTGGAGCTGCACTTCTGCATTCCAGAGTGAATGGGAGTATATGCTGTAATGAGAAATATCTGGCTCTAAAACAAAAACAGAGCTAGCTAACAGAATGGTTGTCAGCCTGTGCATTCCACATACAGAGTTGAACTGATGTGTGTATGCAGCATTTCAGAAACTCTTTCTGTGGAAAACCTAAAACCAGACATTTCCAGCCAAATCCAGGCATAGAAGAAATAGCAGTAAGACTGCGTTTAAAACACAGAAGAAACCTATCTTTCAAACTGCTCTGCTGTGTGTTCGTTCACCTTAGGGAGTTGCATCTATGTTTAGATTCAGTGAGTTAGACGCACATTTCTTCCAGGAGCCACGTTTGGACATTCCAGAGTGAATGGGAGTATAGGTTGTAATTAGAAATATCTGGCTCTAAAACGAAAACAGAGCTATCTAACAGAATGGTTGTCAATGTGTGCAATCAACTTACAGAGTTAAAGTGATGTGTGCATGCAGCAGTTCAGAAACCCTTTCTATGGAGAATCTAAGAACAGACATTTGCAGCCAAATCCCAGCATATATGAAATAGCAGTAAGACTGCATCTAAAACGCAGAAGAAACATATCTTTCAAACTGCTCTGCTGTGTCTTCGTTCATCTTAAGTCGTTGCATCTGTGTTTGGATTCAGCGAGGTAGAAACACTTTTCTTCTAGAAGCTGCATTTGGACATTCCAGAGTGAGTGGGAATATATGCTGTCATGAGAAATGTCTGGCTATAAAGTAAAAACGGAGTGATCTAACAGAATGGTTGTCAATATGTGTATTCACCTTACAGAGTTAAACTGATGCGTGCATGCAGCAGTCCAAAAACCCTTTCTGTGGAGAATCTAGACAAATGAGAAATAGGAGCGAGACTGCATCTAAAACACAGAAGAAACGTATCTTTCAAACTGCTCTGCCCTGTGATTTTTCACCTTAGGGATTTGCATGTATGTTTAGATCCAGCGAGGAAGAAAGACATTTCTTCTAGTAGGTTTGTTTTGGCATTCCAGCATAAAGGGGAGTAAATGCTGTAATGAGAAATATCTGGCTCTAAAACAAAAACGGAGCTGTGTAACAGAATCGTTTGCAATGTGTGCATTCACCTTACAGAGGTAAACTGATGTGTGCATGAAGCAGTTAAAGAAACACTTTCTGTGGAGAATCTAAAAACAGACATTTCCAGCCCAAGCCAGGCATATAAAAGATAGCTGTAGGACTGCGTCTAAAACAGAGAAGAAACGTATCTTTCAAACTGTCCTGCTGTGTGTTCATTCACCTTAGGGAGTTGCATCTATGTTTAGATTCAGCGAGGTAGAAACAAGTTTCTTCTAGGAGCTACGTTTGGGCATTCCAGAGTGAATGGGAGTATAT
>NW_016108131.1:302080-310867 GCF_001604975.1 Cebus imitator
GGAGAATATAAAAACACACATTTCCAGCCACACCCAGGCATATAAGAAATAGCAGTAACAGCATCTAAAACGCAGAAGAACCGTATCTTTCATACTGCTGTGCTGTGTGTTCATTAATGAGAAATACCTGACTCTAAAACGAAAAAGGAGCTATCTAACAGAATGGATGTCAATTTGTGCATTAAACTTACAGAGTTAAAATGATGTGTGTATGCAGCAGTTCAGAAACCCTTTCTGTGCAGAATCTAAAGACGACAGTTCCAGCCAAATCAAAGCATACAAGAACAAGCAGTAAGACTGTGTCTAAAACAGGAAGAAATGTATCTTTCGGATTGCTCTGCTGTGTGTTCATTCACCTTTGGGAGTTGCATCTATGTTTAGCTTCAGCGTGTTAGAAACACGTTTTTTCTTGGAGCTGCGTTTGGACATACCAAAGTAAATGGGAGTATGTGTTGTAATGAGAAATATCTGGGTCTAAAACGAAAATGGAGTTACCTAACAGAATGGTTGTCAGTGTGTGCATTCAACTTACAGAATTGAACTGATGTGTGTGCAGCAGATCAGAAACACTTTCTTGGAGAATCTAAAAACAGACATTCCCATCCAAATCCAGGCATATAAGAAATAGCAGTAAGACTGCGTCTTAAACACAGAAGAAATGCACCTTTCAAAGTGCTCTGCTGTGTGTTCATTCACCTTATGGGATTGCATCTATGTTTAGTTTCAGCGAGCTAGAAACATGTTTCTTCTAGTAGCTTCATTTGGACATTCCAGAGTGAATTGGAATATAGTCTGTAATGAAAAATATATGGCTCTAAAATGAAAACGGAACTATCTAACCAAATTGTTGTCATTATGTGCATTCAGCTTACAAAGTTAAACTGATGTGTGCATGCAGCACTTCAGAAATCCTTTATGTGAGGTATCGAAAAATAGATTTTTTCAGCCAAATCCAGGCATATAAGAAATAGCAGTAAGACAGGGTCTAAGACACAGAAGAAACAAATCTGTCAAACAGCTCTGCTGTGTGTTCGTTCACCTTAGGGAATTGCATCTATGTTTAGTTTCAGCGAGTTAGAAACATGTTTCTTCTAGGAGCTGCGTTTGGGCATTCCAGAGTGAATGGGAATATATGCTGTAATGAGAAATACCTGACTCAAAAAAGGAAATTGAGCTATCTAACAGAATGGTTGTCAATTAGTGCATTCAGCTTACCGAGTTATACTGATGTGTGTATGCAGCAGTTCAGAAACCCTTTCTGTGGAGAATCTAACAGCAGACATTGCCAACCTAATCCAGGTGTATAAAAAATAACAGTAAGACTGCATCTAAAACACAGAAGAAACTTATCTTTCAAACTACTCTGCTGTGTTCACTCCCCTTAGGGAGTTGCATCTATGTGTAGATTTAGTGAGTTAGAAACACGTTTCTTCTAGGAGCTGCGATTGGACATTCCAGAGTGAATGGGATTATATGCTCTAATGAAAAATATCTGGCTCCAAAACGAAAACGGAGCTAACCAACAGAAGGTTTGTCAATGTTTGCATCCAACTGACAGAGTTAAACTGATTTCTGTTTGCAGCAGTTGAGAAATCCTTTCTGTGGAGAATCCAAAAACAGACATTTCCAGCCAAATCCAGGCATAGAAGAAAGCACCACGTACAAAACACAGAAGAAACGTATCATTCATACTGCTGTACTGTGTGCCTGTTCACCTTATGGAGTTGCACCTATGAATACATTTAGAGAGTTAGAAACATGTTTCTTTAGGAGCTGCATTTTGGCATTCCAGAGTGAATGGGAGTATATTCTGTAATGAGAAATATCTGACTCTAAAACGGAAAAGGAGCTATCAAACAGAATGGTTGCCAAAGTGTGCATTCAACTTACAGAGTAAAACTGATGTGTGCATGCAGCAGTTCAGAAACTCTTTCTGTGGAGAATCTAAAAACAGACATTTCCAGATAAATTCAGGCATATAAGAAATAGCAGTAAGAATGCACCTAAAACACAGAAGAAACGTATCTTTAAACTGCTCTGCTGTGCGTTCATCCACTAAGGGAGTTGCAACTATGTTTAGATTCAGCAACTTAGAAACACGGTTCTTGTAGGAGCTGCTTTGGGACAGTCTAGAGTGAATGGGAGCATATGCTTTAATGAGAAATATCTGGCTCTAAAAAGAAAACAGAGCTATCTAACAGAATGGATGACAATGTGTGCATTCAACTTACAGAGTTAAATTGATGTGTGTATGCAGCAGTTCAGAAACCCTTTCTGTGGAGAAACTAAAAAGAGACTTTTCCAGCCATATCCAGCCATAAAAGACACAGCAGTAATACTGCGTCTAAAGCACAGAAGAAACGTATCTTTTAAACTGCTCTACTGTGTGTTCATTCACCTTTGGGAGTTCCATCTATGTATAGTTTAAGCGAGTTAGAAACACCTTTCTTCTAGGAGCTCCGTGTGGACATTCCAGAGTGAACGGGAGTATATGCTGTAATAAGAAATATCTCTTTGTAAAACAAAAACGGAGTAATCTAACAGAATATTTGTCAATGTGTGCATTCAACTTACAGAGTTAAATTGATGTTTGTATGCAGTAGTTCGGGAACCCTTTCTGTGAATAATCTAAAAACAGACATTTCCAGTCAAATTGAATCATTTAAGAAATAGCAGGAGGTTCGTATCTTCCAAACTGCTCTGCTGTGTGTTCGTTCACCTTAGAGAGTTGCATCTATCTTTAGATTCAGCGAGTGAGAAACACCTTTCTTCTAGGAGCTGCGTTTGGACATTCCAGGGTGAATGGGAGTATAGGCTGTAATGAGAAATATCTGGGTCTAAAACAAAACAGAACTATCTAACAAAAATGGTGTTTAATGTCTGCATTGAACTTACAGAGTTTTACTAATGTGAGTATGCAGGAGTTCAGACATCCTTTCTGTGTAGAACCTAAAAACAGACATTTCCAGCCAAATGCACGCATTTGAGAAATAGCAGTAGGACTGCGTCTAAAACAAAGAAGAATCATGTCTTTCAAATCGCTCTGCTGTGTGTTCATTCACATTAAAGAGTTGCATCTATGTTTAGATTCACTGAGCTCGAAACATGTTTCTTCTCAGAGCTGCATTTGGACATTCCAGAGTGAATGGGAATATATTCTATAATGAGAATCCTGAACCTAAAACGAAAACTAAGCTATCTAACAGAATGCTTGTCTATGTTTGCATTCAACTTACAGAGAAAAAGTGATGTGTGTATGGAGCATTTCAGAAACCCTTTCTGTGGAGAATCTAAAAACAGACGTTTCCAGCCAAATTGCAGGCATAGAAAAAATTGCTGTAATACTGTGTATAAAGCACAGAAGAAACGTATCTTTCAACCTGCTCTACTGTATGTTCTTTCACTATAGGGAGTTGCATCTATGTTTTGATTCAGCGAGTTAGAAACACGTTTCTTCTAAAAGCTGTGGTTGGATATTCCGGAGTGAACGGGAGAATAGGCTGTAATGAGAAGTATCTGGCTCTAAAACAGAAACGAAGCTATCTAGCAGAATGGTTGTCAAGGTGTACAATCAACTTTCAGAGTTAAACTGATCTGTATATGCAGCAATTCAGAAACCCTTTCTGTGGAGAATCTAAAAACAGACGATTCCAGCCAAATGCAGGCATAGAAGAAATACCTGTAATACTGTTTCTGAAGCACAGAAGAAACGCGTCTTTCAACCTCCTCTGCTGTATGTTCGTTCACCTTAGGGAGTTGCATCTATGTTTAGATTCAATGAGTGAGAAAAATGTTTCTTCTAGGAGCTGCGTTTGGACGTTCCAGAGTGAATGTAAGTACATATTGTCATAAGAAATATCTGACTCCAAAACAAAAACGGAGCTACGTAACAGGATGGTGGTCAATGTGTGCATTAAATTTACAGAGTTAAACTGATGTGTTTATGCAGCAGTTCAGAAACCCTTTCTGTGGAGAATCTAAAAACAGACATTTTAAGCCAAATCCAGGCATAAAAGAAAGAGCAGTATGCTTCAAACAGCTCTGCTGTTTGTTTCTTCACCTTAGGGAGTTGCATCTGTATTTAGATTCAGCGAGTTAGAAACACGTTTCTTTTAGGAGGTGCTTTTGAACATTCTAGCGTGAATTGGAATATATGCTGTAATGAGAATTATCTGGCTCTAAAACGAAAACAGAGCTATCCAACAGAATTGTTATCAATGTGTACATTCGACACACAGAGATAAACTGATGTGTTTACGCAGCAGTTCAGAAACACTTTCTGTGGGGAATACAAAAAGAGATATTTCCAGCCACATCCAGGCATATAAGAAATAGCAGTAAGACAGGGTATAAAACACAGAAGAACCGTATCTTTCACACTGCTCTGCTGTTTGTTAGTTTACCTTAGGGAGTTGCATCTATGTTTTCTTTCAGTGAGTTAGAAACACATTTCTACAAGGAGCTGCATTTGGACATTCCAGAGTGAATGGGAGTGTTGGCCATAATGAGAAATATGTGCCGCTAAAACGAAAAAGGAGCTATCTAACAGAATGGTTGTAAATGTGTGCATTCAACTTACAGTGTTAAACCGATGTGTGTATGCAGCACTTCAGAAACCCTTTCTGTGAAGAATCTAAAAACAGATATTTCCAGCCAAATCTAGGCATAGAACAAATAGCAGTAAGACTCCGTATAAAACACAGAAGAAATGGGTCTTTCAAACTGCTCTGCTGTGTGTTCGTTCACCTTAGGGAGTTGCATCTATGTTTAGATTCAGCGAGTTAGAAACACGTTTTTTCTAGGAGCTGCATTTGCACATTCCACAGTGACTGTGAATATATGCTCTCAAGAGAATTATCTGTCTCTAAATCAAAAATGGGGCCATCTAACAGAATGATTGTCAATGTGTGCATTCACCTTACAGAGTTAAACTGATGTGTGTATGCAGCACTTCAGAAACACTTTCTGTGGAGAATCTAAAAACACACATTTCCAGCCAAATCCAAGCATATAAAAAATAGCAGTAAGACTGCATATAAAACACAGAAGAATCGTATCTTTCAAACTGCTCTGTGGTGTGTTCATTCACCTCAGGGAGTTGCATCTATGTTTAGATTCAGCGAGTTAGAAACATGTTTCTTCTAGGATCTGCGTTTGGACATTCCAGAGTGAATGAGAATATATGTTTTAATGAGAAATATCTGGTTCTAAAAGGAAAACGGAGCTATCTAACTGAATGTTTGTCAATGTGTTCATTCAACTTACAGAGTTAAACTGAAGTGTATGCAGCA
Source organism: Cebus imitator (assembly GCF_001604975.1). Lineage (NCBI taxonomy): Eukaryota > Metazoa > Chordata > Mammalia > Primates > Cebidae > Cebus > Cebus imitator. Next base: position 307,372 of record NW_016108131.1, read on the forward strand.
GTTCAGAAACCCTTTGTGTGGAGAATCTATAAACAGATATTTCCAGCCAAATCCAGGCAAATAAGAAATAGCAGTAAGCCTGCGTATAAAACACAGAAGAAACGTATCTTTCCAAGTGCTCTGCTGTGTGTTCGTTCACCATAGGTTGTTGTATCTATGTTTAGATTCAGCGTGGTAGAACACATTTCTTCTAGGACCTGCGTTTGGATATTCCAGAGTGAATGGGAATATAGGTTGTAATGAGATATATCTCGCTCTAAAATGGAAACGGAGGTATCAAACAGAATGGTTGTCAATGTGTGCATTCAACTTACAGAATTAAACTGATGTGTGCATATGCCCTTTCAGAAAACCTTTCTGTGGAAAATCTAAGAACAGACATTTCCAGCCAAATCCAGGCATAGAAGAAAAAGCAGTAAGACTGCATTTAAAACACAGAAGAAATGCATGTTTCAAACTGCTCTGTTCTGTGTTTCTTCATCATAGGGAGTTACATAGATGTAAACATCAACAGTTTACATCTAATCTCTGTTTAGATTCAGCGAGGTAGAAACAACATTCTTCTAGAAGAAGTGTTTGGGTATTCCACAGGTAATGGGAGTATGTGCTGTAATGAGAAATATGTGGCTCTAAAAAGAAAACTGAGATATCCAACAGAACGGTTGTAAATGTTTGCATTGAACGTACAGAGTTCAACTAATGTGCCTATGCAGCAGTTCAGAAACCCTTTCTGTGAAGAAGCTAAAAACAGACATTTCCTGCCAAATCCAGGCATATAAGAAATAACAGTAAAACTGCGTCTAAAACACAGAAGAAACGTATCTTTCAAACTGCTCTGCTGTTTGTTTGTTCACCATACAGAGTTGCATTGATGTTGAGATTCAGAGAGTTAGGAACCCGTTTCTTCTATGAGCAGTGGTTGGACATTCTGGAATGAATTGAAGTGTATGCTGTAATGAGAAACACCTGGTTCTTAAACGAAAAAGGAGCTATCTAACCAAATGTTTGTCAATGTGTTCATTAAACTTACACAGTTAAACTGATGTGTATGTAACAGTTTAGAAACCCTTTCTATGGAGAATCTCCAGCGAAATTCTGGCATATAAGAAATAGCAGTAAGACTCAATCTAAAACACAGAAGAAACGTGCCTTTCAAACTCCTCTCCTGGGTGTTCATTCAACCAAGAGAGTTGCATCTATGTTTACATTCAGCGAGTTAGAAACATTTGGTTCTAAAATGAAAACAGAGCCATCTAACAGAATGTTTCTCAATGTGAGCATTCAACTTACAGAGGTAAACTGATGTGTGTATGCAGTTTAGAATCCCTTTCTGTGGAGAAACTGAAATCAGACATTTCGAGGAAAATCTTGGCATATAAGAAATAGCAGGAAGACTGCGTCTAAAACACAGAAAAATCGTATCTCCCTAACTGCTCTGCTATGTCTTCGTTCAACTAAAGAAGTTGCATCTACGTTTATATTCAGCGAGTTAGAAACCTGTTTCTTCTAGGAGTTGCGTTTGGGCATTTTCCAGTGAATGGGAGTATATGCTACAATGAGAAACATCTGGTTCTAAACCAAAAAGAGAGCTATCAAACAGAATGGTTGTCAATGTGTGCATTCAACTTACAGAGGTAAACTGATGTGTATGCAACAGTTTACAAACCCTTTCTCTGGAGAATCTAAAAACACACATTTCCAGCAATATCCCAGCATGTAAGACTTAGGAGTCAGACAGCATCTCAAGCACAGCAGGAACGTAATTTTCAAACTGCTCTGTTGTGTTTTTGATCAACAAAGGGTTTTGCATCTATGTTTAGATTCAGCGAGTTAGAAACCCGTTTTTCTAGGAGCTGTGCTTGCACACACCCAAGTGAATGGGAGTATATGCTGTAAATAGAAACATCTGGTTCTCAAATGAAAACAAAGCTTTCTAACAGAATGGGTGTCAATGTTTGAATTCAACTTACAGTGTTAAACTGATGTGTGTATGCAGCAGTTTAACAACCCTTTCTGTGGAGGATCTATAAACAGACATTTCCAGCAAAATTCTGGCATATAAGAAATAACATTAACACTGCGTCTAAAACACAGAAGAAACGTATCTTTCTTATTTTTTATTGCATTTAAGGTTTGGGGGTACATGTGAAGAACATGAAAGATTGTTGCATAGGTACACACCTGGCAGTGTGATTTGCTGCCTTCCTCTTCTTCACCTATATCTGGCATTTCTCCCCATGCTATCTCTCCCCAACACCCCGTCCCTCCACAATGTCCCCCCAACAGACCCCAGTGTGTAGTGATCCCCTCCCTGTGTCCACGTGTTCTTATTGTTCAACACCCACCTATTAGTGAGAACATGCAGTGTTTGATTTTCTACTCTTGTGTCAGTTTGCTGAGAATGATAGTTTCCAGGTTCATCCATGTCCCTACAAAGGACACAAACTCATCTATTTTGATGGCTGCATAATATTCTATGGTGTATATGAACCACATTTTCCCTGTCCAGTCTATCACTTTACAAAAGAAGACATACATTAGGCCAAACAAACATATGAAAAAATGCTCATCATCATTGGTCATCAGAGAAATGCAAATCAAAACTACATTGAGATACCATCTCACTCCAGTTAGAATGGTAATCATTTAAAAATCTGGAGACAACAGTTGCTGGAGAGAATGTGAAGAAATAGGAACACGTTTACACTGCTGGTGGGAGTGTCAATTAGTTCAGCCATTGTGGAAGACAGTGTGGAGATTCCTTAAGGACCTAGAAATAGAAATTTCATTTGACCCAGCAATCCTCTTAATGGGTATATATCCAAAGGAAACGTATCTTTCAAACTGCTCTGCTGTGTGTTCGTTCACCTAGGGAGATGAATCTATGTTGAGATTCAGCGACTTAGAAACACGTTTCTTCTAGGAGTTGCGTTTGGACATTCCTGAGTGAATAGGAATATATGTTGTAGTGGGAAACATCGGGTTCTAAAATGAAAGCGGAGCTATCTAACAGAATGGTTGTCAATGTGTACATTCAACTACAGAGTTAAACTCATGTGTGTATGTAGCAGTTTAAAACCCCTTTCTGTGGTGAATGTAAAAACAGACTTTTTTTTCCATTTATTTATTTTATTGCATTTTAGGTTTGGGGGTACATGTGAAGAACATGCAAAATTGTTGCCTAGGTACACACGTGGCAGTGTGATTTGCTGCCTTCCTCCCCATCACCTACATCTGGCATTTCTCCCCTTGCTATCTCTCTGCAGCTCCCCAACCCCCAACGTCCCTCCCCTATAACCCCCAACTGACCACAGTGTGTAGTGCTCTCCTCCCTGTGTCCATGTGTTCTCATTTTTCAACAACCGCCTATGAGTGAGAACATGTGGTGTTTGATCTTCTGCTCTTCTGTCAGTTTGCTGAGAATGATGGTTTCCAGGTTCATCCATGTCCCTACAAAGGACACAAATTCCTCATGGTTAGGAAGAATCAATATCGT
>NW_016108131.1:311357-315912 GCF_001604975.1 Cebus imitator
CATTGACAACAAAAGCCAAAATAGACACATGGAACCTACTCAAACTCCACAGCTTCTGCACAGCAAAAGAAACAATCATTAGAGTGAATCGGCAACCAACAGAATGGGAAAAATTTTTTGCAGTTTACCCATCTGACAAAGGGCTGATATCCAGAATTTACAAAGAACTGAAACAGATTTACAAGGAAAAAACTAACAAGCCCATTCAAAAGTGGGCAAAGGATATGAACAGACACTTTCAAAGGAAGATATACATGAGGCCAAATACATGAAAAAATGCTCATCATCGCTGGTCATCAGAGAAATGCAAATCAACACAACATTGAGATAGCATCTCACGCCAGTTAGAATGGTGATCATTAAAAAAATCTGGAGACAAGAGATGCTGGAGAGGATGTGGAGAACTTGGAACACTTTTACACTGTTGGTGGGAGTGTAAATAAGTTCAACCATTGTGGAAGACAGTGTGGCAATTCCTGAAGGACCTAGAAATAGAAATTCCATTAGACCCAGCAATCCCATTACTGGGTATATATCCAAAGGATTACAAATCGTTCTCCTACAAGGACACGTGCACACGAATGTTCATTGCAGCACTGTTTACAATAGCAAAGACCTGCAACCAACCCAAATGCCCATCGATGATAGATTGGATAGGGAAAATGTGGCACATATACACCATGGAATATTATGCAGCCATCAAAACCAGACATTTTATACAAAATCCTGGCATATAAGAAATAGCAATAAGACTGCATCAAAAGCACAGAAGAAACGGATTTTTTTTATTTATTTTATTTTTTAATTTTTATTTTTTTATTGCATTTTAGGTTTGGGGGTACATGTGAAGGATATGCAAGATTTTTGCATAGGTACACACATGACAGTGTGATTTTCTGCCTTCCTTCCCATCACCTATATCTGGCATTTCTCCCCATGCTATCTCTCTCCACCTCCCCACCCACATCCCTCCTCCATTTCCCCCCAAAAGACCCCAGTGTGTAGGGCTCCCCTTCCTCTGTCCATATGTTCTCATTGTTCAACACTCGCCTACGAGTGAGAACATGAGGTGTTTCATCTTCTGTTCTTCTGTCACTTTGCTGAGAATGATCATTTCGAGGTTCATCCATGTCCCTAGAAAGGACACAAACTCGTCGTTTTTGATGGCAGCATAATATTCCATGGTGTATATGTCCCACATTTTACCTGTCCAGCCTATCATCAATGGGCATTTGGGTTGGTTGCAGGTCTTTGCTATTGTAAACAGTGCTGCAATGAACATTCATGTGTACGTGTCCTTATAGCAGAACGATTTATAATCCTTTGGATATATACCCAGTAATGGGATTTCTGGGTCAAATGGGATTTCCATTTCTAGGTCCTTAAGAAATCGCCACACTGTCTTCCACAATGGTTGAACTAATTTACACTCCCACCAACAGTGTAAAAGTATTCCGTTTTCTCCACAACCTCACCAGCATCTGTTGTCTTTAGATTTTTTAAAGATCGCCATTCTAACTGGCGTGAGATGCTATCTCAATGTTGTGTTGATTTGCATTTCTCTGATGACCAGTGATGATGAGCATTTTTTACTATGTTTGTTGGCCTTATGTATGTCTTCTTTTGTAAAGTGCCTGTTAATATCCTTCACCCACTTTTGAATAGGCTTGTTTGTTTTCTTCTTGTAAATCTGTTCTTTGTAAATTCTGGATATCAGCCATGTGTCAGATAGGTAAACTGCAAAAGATTTTCCCCATTCTGTTGGTTGCCGATTCATTCTAATGACTGTTAATTTTGCCATGCAGAAGCTGTGGAGTTTGAGTAGGTCCCATGTGTCTATTTTGGCTTTTGTTGCCAATGCTTTTGGTGTCTTGGTCATGAATTCCTTGCCTACACCTATGTCCTGAATGGTTTTGCCTAGTTTTTCTTCTTGGGTTTTTATGGTGTTAGGTCTTATGTTTAAGTCTTTAATCCATCTGGAGTTAATTTTAGTGTAAGGTGTCTGGAAGTGGTCCAGTTTCTGCTTTCTGCACATGGCTACCCAGTTTTCCCAACACCATTTAATAAACAGGGAACCCTTTCCCCATTGCTTGTTTTGTCAAAGATTGGATGGTTGTAGATATGTTGTGTTGCCTCCAAGACCTCTGTTCTGTTCCATTGGTCTGTATCTCTCTTTTGGTACCAGTACCATGCTGTTTTGATTACTGTAGCCTTGTAATATAGTTTGACGTCTGGTAGTATGATGCCTCCTGCTTTGCTCTTTTTGCTTAGAATTCACTTGGCTATGCAGGCTCTCTGATGAACACAGATGCAAAACCTTCAATAAAATACTGGCAAGCCGATTGCAACAGCACATCAAAAAGCTTATCTGCCATGATCAAGTAGGCTTCATCCCAGGGATGTAAGGTTGGTTCAACATACACAAGAGTATAAACGTAATTCACCACATAAACAGAACCAAAGACAAAAACCACATGATTATCTCAACTGACACAGGGAAGGCCTCTGACAAAATTCAACAGCCCTTTATGCTAAAAACACTCAATAAGCTAGGTATTGACGGAACGTATCTCAAAATAATAAAAGCCATTTATGACAAACCAACAGCCAATATCATACTGAATGGGCAAAAACTGGAAGCATTCTCTTTGAAATCTGGCGCTAGATAAGGATGCCCTCTCTCACAACTCCTATTCAATATAGCACTGGAAGTTCTAGCCATAGGAATCAGGCAAGAAAAAGAAATAAAGGATATTCAAATAGGAAATGAGGAAGTCAAATTGTCTCTATTTGCAGACGACATGATTGTATATCTGGAAGATGCCGTTGTCTCAGTGCAAAATCTCCTGAAACTGATAAGCAACTTCAGCAAAATCTCAGGATATAAAATCAATCTGAAAAAATCACAGGCCTTCCTATACACCAATAACAGTCTTAAAGAGAGCCAAATCAAGAACGAACTGCCTTTCACAATTGCTACAAAGACAATAAAATACCTAGGAATACAACTAACAAGGAATTTAAAGGACCTCTTCAAGGAGAACTACAAGCCACTGCTCAACGAAATAAGAGAGGACACAAACAGATGGAGAAGCATGCCATGTTCATGGTTAGGAAGAATCAATATCATGAAAATGGACATACTGCCCAAAGTAATTTACAGATTCAACGCTATTCCCATCAAGCTACCAATGACCTTCTTCACAGAACTGGAGAAAAACATTTTAAACTTCATATGGAACCAAAAGAAACGGATATTACAAACTCCTCTGCTGTGTGTTCTATCAACTAAGGGATTGGCATTTATGTATATATTCAGCGAGTTAGAAACCTGTTTTTCTAGAAGCTGCCTTTGAACATTCCCAAGTGAATGGGATTATATGTTGTAATGACAAACATCTAGCTATAAAATGAAAATGGAGCTGTCTAACAGAATGGTTGTCAATGTCTGCATTCAACTTACAGAGTTAAACTGATGTGTGTATGCAGCAGTTTAGAAATTCTTTCTCTGGAGAATCTAAAAACAGACATTCCCAAAGAACCTGGCATATAAGAAATAGTACAAAGACTGCATCTAAAAGACAGAAAAATGTATATTTTCAAGCTGCTCTGCTATGTGCTTGTTCTTCTAAGGGAGTTGCATCTATGTTTAGATTGACCGAGTTAGAAAACCGTTTCTTCTAGGAGCTGCGTTTGGACATTCCCGAGTGAATGGGAGTATATGCTGTAATGAGAAACACCTCGTTCTAAAACGAAAATGGAGTAATCTAACAGAATGGTTGTCAATGTGTGCATTCAACATAGAGATTTAAACTGTTGAGTGTATGCACAGTTTAGAGCCATTTTCTGTGGTGAGTCTAAAAACAGACATTAGAAGAAAAATCCCGACATATAAGAAAAAGCAGTAAGACTACGTCTGAAACACAGAAGAAATGTATCTTTCAAACAGCTCTGCTTTGTGTTCGTTCAACTAAGAAAGTTGTATCTATGTTTAGTTTCAGCGAGTTAGAAACCCGTTTCTTCTAGGAGCTGCGTTTGTACATTCCCGAGAGAAAGGGCGTATATGGTTTAATGAGAAACATCTAGTTCTAAAACGGCAACATAGCTGTCTAACAGAATGGTTGTCAATGTGTGCAGTGAACTTACAGAGTTAAACTGGTGTGTGTATGCAGAAGCTTAGAAACTCTTTCTGTGGAGAATCAGAAAACAGACTTTTTCAGAAAAATCCCTGCATATAAGAAAAAGCAGTAATTCTGTGTCTGAAACACAGAAGAAATGTACCTTTCAAACTTCTCTGGTGTGTGTTTGTTCAACTAAGGGATTTGCAGCTATGTTTAGATTCAGCGAGTTAGAAACCCATTTCTTCCAGGAGTTGAGTTTGGACATTCCCTAGTGAATGGGAGTATAGGCTGTAGTGAGAAACATCTGGTTCTAAAACGAAAATGGAGCTATTTATCAGAATGTTTGTAAATGTGTGCATTCAACTTACAGACATAAACAGATGTGTGTATGCAGCAGCTTAGAAACCATTTCTGTGGATAACATGAAAAGAGAC
>NW_016108131.1:316417-317478 GCF_001604975.1 Cebus imitator
GCTGTAATGAGAATCAACTATCTCTAAAATGAAAACGGAGGTATATAACACAATGGTTGTTAATGTGTGCATTCAACTTACAGAGTTAAACTGATGTGTACATGCAGCAGTTTAGAAACCCTTTCTGTGGAGAATCTAAAAACAGACATTTCCAGCAATATCCAGGCATATGAGAAATAGCCGTAGTACTGCACCTAAAACACAGAAGAAACATATCTTTTAATCTGCTCTGGGGTTTGTTTGGTCAACTAAGGTAGTTGCATCTATGTTTAGATTCAGCGTGTTCAAACCGGTTTCTCCTAGGGGCTGCATTTGGACATTCCCGAGTGAATGGGAGTATATGCTGAAATGAGAAACACCTGGTTCTAAAAAGAAAATGGAGCTATCTAAAAGAAAGGTTGTCAATGTGTGCATTCAACTTACAGAGTTAAACAGATGCATGTATGCAGCAATTTCAGAACCCTTTCTCTGGAGAATCTAAAAACAGACATTTCCAGAAAAATCCTGGCCTATAAGAAATAGCAGTAAGTCTGCGTATAAGGCACAGAAGAAGAGTATCTTTCAAACTGCTCTGCTGTGTGTTCATTCACCTAAGCGAGCTGCATCTATGTTTAGGTTCAGCGAGTTAGAAACCTGTTTCTTCTATGAGTTGTGCCTGGACATTCCCGAGTGAATGGGAGTATATGCTGTAATGAGAAACATCTGGTAATAAACGAAAACAGAGCTATCTAACAAAATGGTTGTCAATGTGTGCATTAAACTGACGTAGTTAAACTGATGTGTGTATGCATCAGTTTAATAACCCTTTCTTTGGAATATCAAGGACAAGACTTTTCCAGCAAAATCCTGGCATATAAGAAACAGCAGTAAGACTGCATGTAAAACACAGAAGAAACGTATGTTTCAAACTGATCTGCTGTGTGTTCTTTCAACTACAGGAGTTGCACCTATGTTTAGATTCTGTGAGTAGAAACCCATTTCTTATAGGATCTGTGTTTCGACATTCTCGAGTGAATGGCAGTATAGGTTGTAATACGAAACACCTGGTTCTAAATGAAAAC
>NW_016108131.1:317633-320829 GCF_001604975.1 Cebus imitator
TCTAAAAGACAGAAGAAACGTATCTTTTCAAACTGCTCTGCTGTGTGTTCATTCAACAAAGGGAGTTGCATCTATGTTTAGATTGAGTGAGTGAGAAACACATTTCTTCTAAGGTGTGCATTCAGCTTACAGATGTAAACTGATGTGTGTATGCAGAGTTTAGGAACCCTTTCTGTGGAGAATGTAAAAACAGACATTTCCAGTAAAATCCTGGCATATAAGAAATAGGTGTGAGATTAGGCCTAGAACATATAAGAAACACATATTTCAAACTGCTCTGCTGTGTGTTCGTTCAACTAAGGGAGTTGCATCTATGTTTAGATTCAGTGAGTGAGAAACCCTTTTCTTCTTGGAGCTGCGATTGGAGATTCCTGAATGAATGGGAGCATATGGTTTAATGAGAAACAACTGTTTCTAAAATGAAAATGGAGCTATCTAATAGAATGGTTGTCAATGTGTGCATTTAACTAACAGAGTTAAACTGATGTGTGTATGCAGCAGTTTAGAAACCATTTCTGTGAAGAGTCTATAAACAGACATTTCTAGCAAAATCCTGGCATGTAAGAAACAGCAGTAAGCCACTAAAACACCGAAGAAACGTATCTTTCAAAATGCTGTGCTTTGTGTTCGTTCAACTAAGGGAGTTGCATCTATGTTTAGATTCAGTGAGTTAGATACCCATTTCTTCTAGGAGCTCCGTTTGGACATTCCCGAGTGAATGGGAGCATATGGTGTAATGAGAATCATGTGGATCTGAAACAAAAGTGGCACACTCTAAGAGAATGGTTGTCAATGTGTCCATTTAGCTTCCACAGGTAAACTGATGTGTGCATGCTGCACTTTAGAAACTCTTTCTGTGAAGAATCTAAAAACAGACATTTCTAGCAAACTCCCAGAATATAATAATTAGCATTAAGACTGTGTCTAAAACACAGAAGAAATGTATCTTCAAACTTCTCTGCTCTCTGTTTGTTCAAATAATGGAGCTGCATCTATGTTTAGATTCAGCAAGCTAGAAATTCATTTCCTCTAGGAGCTGCGTTTGGACATTCCCGAGTGAATGGGAGTATATGCTGTAATGAGAAACATCTGGTTCTCAAAGAAAACGGTGCTGTCTAACAGAATGAGTGTCAATATGTGCATTTAACTTACAAAGCTAAACTGATGCGTGTATGTAGCAGGTTAGAAAGCTTTTATGTGGAGAATCTAAAAACAGACATTTCCATAAAAGTCAAGACATATAAGAAATAGCAGTAAGATTGTGTCTAAAACACAGAAGAAACATATTTTTCAAACTGCTCTGCTAAGGGTTCGTTCAACTAGGGGAGTTGAATCTATGTTTAGACTCATTGAGTTAGATACCTGTTTATCTAGGAGCTGCGTTTGGACATTCCAGGGTGAATGGCAGTATATGCTTTAATGAGAATAATCTGGTAATAAAAGGAAAACGGAGCTATCTAACAGAATTGTTTTCAATGCGTGCATTCAATTTAATGAGTTAAACTGATGTGTGTATGCAGCACTTTTGAAACCCCTTCTGTGGAACATTTAAAAGCAGATATTTACAACAAAATCTTGGCATATAAGAAATAGCAGTAAGTCTGCCTCAGAAACACAGAAGAAACATATCTTTCAAACTGCTCTGCTGTGTGTTCGTTCATCTATGGGAGTTGCATCTATGTTTAGATTCAGCGAGTTAGAAGCACGTTTCTTCTAGGAGCTGCTTTTGGACATTCCAGAGTGAGTGGGAGTATATGCTTTAATGAGAAAAATCTGGTTCTGAAACGAAAGTGGAGCTATCTAACAAAATGATTGTCAATGTGTGCATTCAACTTACAGAGATAAACTGATGTGTGTAAGTAGCTGTTTAGAAACCCTTTCTGTGGCAAATCTAGAAACAGATATTTCCAGCAAAATCCCGGCATATAAGACATAGCATTAAGACTATGTCTAAAACACAGAAGAAACCTATCTTTCAAACTGCTCTGCTATCTATTTAACTAATAGTGTTGCACCTATGTTTAGATTCAACGAATTAGAAAACCGTTTCTTCTAGGAGCTGCGTTTGGACATTCCCGAGAGAATGGGAGTATATACTGTAATGAGAAATATCTGGTTCTAAAATGAAAACACAGCTACCTAACAGAGTGGTGGTCAATGTGTGCATTCAGCTTGCAGTGTTGAGCTGATGTTTGTATGCAGCAAGTTAGAAACACTTTCTGTGCAGAATAAAAAAAAAAAAAAAACTTTTCCAGCAAAATCCCAGGATATAAGAAATAGCAGTAAGGCTGCTTCTAGAACACAGAAGAAACGTATCTCTCAAACTGCTCTACTGTGTGTTCGTTCAACTACGGGAGTTGCATCTGTTTAGAATCAGTGAGTTAGAAACCCATTTCTTCCCGGAGCTGATTTGAATGTTGTCTAGTGAATGTCGGTATATGCTGTAATTAGAAACATTGGTTCCAAAACAAAAACGGAGCTATCTAACAGAATGGTGTTCAATGTGTGCATTCAACTTACAGAGTTAAAATGATGTGTGTATGCAGCAGGTTAGGAACCCTTCCTGTGAATAATCTAAAAACAGGCATTTGCAAAAAAATCCTGGCATATCAGAAATAGCAGTTACACTGTGTCTAAAAAACAGAAGAAACAAATCTTGCAAACTGCTCTGCTGTGTGTTCGTTCAACTAAGGGAGTTGCATCTTTGTTTATATTCAATGAGTTAGAAACCCATTTCTTCTAGGAGCTATGTTTGGACATTCCCGGGAGAATGGGAGTACATTCTATAATGAGAAAAATCTGGTTCTAAAACTAAGACGCAGCTAACAGAATGGTTTTCAATTTGTGCTTTCAACTTACAGAGTTAACCTGATGTGTGTATGCAGCACTTTAGAAACCCTTTCTATAGAGAATGTAAAAACAGACATTTGCAGCAAAATCCCAGCATATAAAAAATAGCAGTAAGACTGCATGTAAAACACCAAAGAACCATATATTTCAAACTGATCTGCTGTGTGTTCTTTCTTTTTTTTTTTTTACCCATTTATTTTATTGCATTTTAGGTTTTGGGGTACATGTGAAGAACATGCAAAATTGTTGCATAGGAACACACGTGGCAGTGTGATTTGCTGCCTTCTTCCCCATCACCTACATCTGGCATTTCTCCCCTTGCTATCTCTCCCCAGCTTCCCACCCC
>NW_016108131.1:327385-330241 GCF_001604975.1 Cebus imitator
CCCCTTTTTGAACCAGCGTATGGGAGACTTCCCGTGGCTCCAATTGCCAGCCTAAAGGGCCCCCGGACCAGTGTATTAAGTACGGAGATCCACGGCTCCGGGGCACCAACAAAGCAGCCGCGCGGGACAAAGCAGTGGCGCTGGCCGGCGCTGGCAGGCACAGCCGCACTGGCCGAAACAGCCGCGCTGGTGACAGTGGAGCACCTCTGCCCGGGAGTTTCCTAGTCTGTGGGCAATAAAAACGCGGCGTCCACTGACCGTATGCGCTTTCACTGGGAGCTGCAATCCTGAGCTGTTCCTAAACGGCCATCTTGGATCGGTCCTTTTTTTCTCATTCTTACTGCTATTTATTATGTTTCTGCAATTGGCTGGAAATGCCTGTTTTTAGATTCTCCCCCTAAAAGGTTTCTGAACTGCTGCATACACACATCAGTTGTCTCTGTAAGTTAAAGGCACACACTGACGACCATTCTGTTAGATAGCTCCATTTTCCTTTGAGAGACTTGTGTTTCTCATTACAGCATATACTCCCATTCACTCAGGAATATACAAACGCTGCTCCTAGAGGAAAGGTGTTTCTAACATGCTGAACCTAAGCATAGATGCAACTCCCTAAGGTGAACGATCACACAGCAGAGCAGTTTGAAAGATACGTTTCTGTTTATGAGACTAACGCACTGCCCACTTCACTAAGGCCAGTTAGAATGGCGATCATTAAAATATCTAGAGACAACAGATGCTGGAGAGGATGTGGAGAAATAGGAACACTTTTACACTGTTGGTATGAGTGTAAATTAGTTCAACCAGTGTGGAAGACAGTGTGGCGATTCCTAAAGTACCTAGAAATAGAAATTCCATTTGACCCACAATTCCATTACTGGGTATATAGCCAAAAGGTTATACATCGTTCTAGTATAAGTACACATGCACACGAATGTTCATTGCAGCACTGTTTACAATAGCAGAGACCTGAAACTAAACCAAATGCCCATTGATGATAGACTGGACAGGGAAAATGTTGCACATATACACCATGGAATATTATGCAGCCATCAAAAACACTGTGTTTGTGTCCTTTGTAGGGACATGGATGAACCTGGAAACCATCATTCTCAGCAAAGCGATAGAAGAGCAGATCAAACACCGCATATTCTCACTCATAATTGGTTGTTGAACAATGAGAACACATGGATGCAGGGAGGGGAACACTACACACTGGGGTCTAGGTGGGATATAGGGGAGGGATGGTGGGGGATGAAGAGTATGAGAGAGATAGCAAGGGGAGAAATGCCAGATGTAGGTGATGGGGAGGAAGGCAGCAAATCACACGTATGTACCTATGCAACAATCTTGCATGTTCTTCACATATACCCCAAAACTTAAAATACAATAAAATAAATAAATGGGACAAAAAAGAAAGATACGTTTCTTCTGTGTTTTAGACACAGTCTTACTGCTATTTATTATATTCCTGGATTTCGCTGGAAATGTATGCTTTTGGATTCTCCCCAGAAAGGTTTATATACTGCTGCATACACACATCAGTTTAACTCTAAGTTGAATGCACACATTGACAACCATTTTATCAGATAGCTCCGTCTTCCTTTTGCTGCCAGATATTTCTCATTACAGCATATACGCCGATTCACTGTGGAATATGCAAACACATCTCCTAGAAGAAAGGTGTTTCTAACTCGCTGAACCTAAATATAAGTGCAAGTCCCAAAGGTGAATGGACACACAACAGAGCAGTTAGAAACATAGGTTTCTTCTGTGTTTCAGACTCAGTCTTACTGCTATTTCTTATATGCCTGGATTTGGTGGGAAATGTCTGTTTTTAGATTCTCCCCAGAAAAGGTTTCTGAACTGCAGCATACACATGTCAGTTTAACTTTATAAGTTGAATGCAGACATTGATAACCATTCTGGTAGATACCTCAATTTTCTTTAAGAACCGGATATTTCTCATTACAGCATGTCCTCACATTCACTCTGGAATATCCAAACGTTGCTACTAGAATAAAGGTGTTTCTAACTTGCTGAATCTAACCATAGATACAACTCCCTTAGGAAAACGAACACACAGCAGAGCAGTTTCAAATATCCGTTTCTTCTATATTTTAGGTGCAGTCTTACTGCTATTCCTTATATGCCTGTAATTGGCAGGAAATGTCTGTTTTTAGATTCTTTCCAGAAAGGGTTTCTGAACTGCAGCATAGACACATCAGTTTAACTCTGTAAGTTCAATGCACACACTGACAACCATTCTGGTAGATAGCTCTGTTTTCCTTTTAGAGCCAGATATTTCTCATTACAGAATAGACTCCCATTCACTCTGGAATATACAAACGCTGCTCACAGAAGAAACATGATTCTATCTCGCTGAATTTAAACATAGATCCAACTCCCTAAGGCGAATGACCACACAGGAGAGCAGTTTGAAATATACATTTCTTCTGTGTTTTAGACACAGTCCTAGTGCTATTTCTTAATGCCTAGATTTCGCTAGAAATTTCTGTTTTTAGATTCTCCCCAGAAAGGGTTTCTGAACTGTGGCGTACCCACATCAGTTTATCTCTGTAAGTTGAATACAGACCTTGACAACCATTCTGTTAGGTAGCTTTGTTTTCCTTCTAAGGACAGATATTTCTCATTACAGCCTATACTCCCAATCACTCCGGAATATCCGAACGCTGCTCCTAGAAGAAAGGCGATTCTAACTCACTGAATCTAAATAAGATGCAACTCCCTAACGTGAAAGAACACACAGCAGAGCTGTTTGAAAGATACATTTCTTCTGTGTTTTAGATGCAGTCTTGCTGCTATTTCTTATATGCCTCTATTTGGCTGGAAATG
>NW_016108131.1:331401-333412 GCF_001604975.1 Cebus imitator
AAGAAAGCATTTCTGAACTGCTGCTCTCACACATCAGTTTAACTCTGTAAGTTGATTGCAGAGCTTGACAACGATTCTGCTAGATACCCGCTTTTTTGTTTTAGAGGAAGATACTTCTCATTACAGCCTATCGTCTCATTCACTCTGGAATATCCAAACGTAGCTATTAGAAGAAACGTGTTTCTAACTCGCTCAATCTGAACATAGAGCCAGCTCCCTAAGGTGAATGAGCACAAAGCAGAGCAGTTTGAAAGATACGTTTCTTCTGTGTTTTAGATGCAGCCTTACTGCTATTTACTATATGCCTGTATTTGTCAGGAAATGTCTGTTTTTAGATTCTCCAGAGAAAGCGTTTCTAAATTGCTGCATACACACAGTATTATAACTCTGTAAGTTGAATGCACACATTGAGACCCATTCTGTTACATAGCACCGTTTTTCTTTTAGAGCCAGATATTTCTTATTACAGCATATACTCCCTTTCACTCTGGAATATCCAAACACTGCTCATAGAAGAAAAGTGTTTCTAACTGGCTGAATCTAAACATAGATGTAACTCCCTAAGGTCAATGAACACACAGCAGAGCAGTTTCAAAGATACAGTCTTACTTCTATTTCTCATTTGCCTGCATTTGGCTGGAAATGTCTGTTGTTAGATTCTCCCCAGAAAGGGTCTCTGAACAGCTCTATACACACAGCAGTTTAACCCTCTAAGTTGAATGCATGAGTTGACAGCCATTATGTTAGATAGCTCCGTTTTCTATTTAGTGTCATATATTTCTCATTACATCGTATACTCCCATTCACTTTGGAATATCCAAACGGTGCTCCTAGAAGAAACGTGTTTCTAACTCGCTGAATATAAACATAGATGCAACTCTCTAAGGTGAACGAATACACAACAGAGCGGTTTAAAGACACCTTTCTTCTGTTTTTTATTTTTATTTTTATATTTTTCACAGTCTTACTGCTATTTATTATATGCCTGCTATTGGTTGGAGATGTCTGTTTTTAGATTATCTCCCGATAAGGTTTCTGAACTGCTGCATACACACATCAGTTGATCTCCATACGTTGAATGCACACACTGATGACCATTCTGTTAGATAGCTCCGTTTTCCTTTTAGAGAAAGATAATTCTCATTACAGCATATACTCCCCTTCACTCGGGAATATCCAAACGCTGTTCCTAGAAGAAAGGTGTTTCTAACTCGCTGAATCCAAAAAAAGATACAACTCCCTAGGGTGAACGAACACACAGCAGAGTAGTTTGAAAGATACATTTCTTCTGTGTTTTAAACGCAGTCTTACTGCTGTTTATTATATGCCTGGAATTGGCTGGAAATGTCTGTGTTTAGATTCTTCCCTGAAAGGGTTTCTGAACTGCTTCATACACACAGCAGTTTAACTCTGTAAGTTCAATGCACACATTGATAACTGTTCTGGTAGATAGCTCCGTGTTCCTTTTAGAGCCAGATATTTCTCATTACAGAATAGACTCCCATTCACTCTGGAATATCCAACCGCTGCTCACAGAAGAAACGTGATTCTCACTCACTGAATTTAAACATAGATGCAACTCCCTAATGTGAATGACCACACAGGAGAGCAGTTTGAATGATATGTTTCTTCTGTGTTTTAGACACAATCTTACTGCTATTTCTTATATGTATAGATTTCGCTAGAAATGTCTGTTTTTACATTCTCCTCAGAAAGGATTTCTGAACTGTGGCATACCCACATCAGTTTATCTCTGTAAGTTGAATGCACACCTTGACAGCCATTCTGTTAGGTAGCTTTGTTTTCCTTCTAAACACAGATATTTCTCATTAGAGCCTATACTCCCATTCACTCAGGAATATCCAAACGCAGCTTTTTGGAGAAAGGCGATTCTAACTCGCTGAATCTAAATAAGATGCAACTCCCTAATGTGAAAGAACACACAGCAGAGCTGTTTGAAAGATATGTTTCTTCTGTGTTTTAGATGCAGTCTTGCTGCTATTTCTTATAT
>NW_016108131.1:334932-336754 GCF_001604975.1 Cebus imitator
TTCTCCCTGGAAAGGGTTTCTGAACTGCTGCATACACACAGCATTTTAACTCTGTAAATTGAATGCACACATTGAAAACCATTCTCCTGTATAGCTCCATTTTCCCTTTAGAGCCAGATATTTCTCATTACAGCATATACTCCCATTCACTCAGGAATATACAAACGTTGCTCCTAGAAGAAAGGTGTTTCTCACTCCCTGAATCTAAACTGAGATGCAACTTCCTAAGGTGAACGAACACACAGCACAGCAGTTTGAAAGATACGTTTCTGGTTATGAGACTGACGCACTGCCCACTTCACTAAGGCCAGTTAGAACGGCGATCATTAAAATATCTAGAGACAACAGGCGCTGGAGAGGATGTGGAGAAATAGGAACACTTTTACACCGTTGTTTTGAGTGTAAATTAGTTCAACCATTGTGGAAGACAGTGCGGCGATTCCTAAAGTACCTAGAAATAGAAATTCCATTTGACCCACAATTCCATTACTGGGTATATAGCTAAAGGGTTATACATCGTTCTACTATAAGGACACATGCACACGAATGTTCATTGTGGCACTGTTTACAATAGCAGAGACCTGAAATTAAACCAAATGCCCATTGATGATAGACTGGACAGGGAAAATGTTGCACATATACACCATGGAATATTATGCAGCCATCAAAAACGCTGAGTTTGTGTCCTTTGTAGGGACATGGATGAACCTGGAAACCATCATTCTCAGCAAAGCAATAGAAGAGCAGATCAAACACTGCATGTTCTCACTCATAGTTGGGTGTTGAACAATGAGAACAGATGGACATAGGGATGGGAACACTAAACACTGGTGTGTAGGGGGGAAATTGTGGAGGGTTGGTGGGGGGTGAAGAGTATGGGAGAGATAGCAAGGGGAGAAATGCCAGACGTAGGTCTTGGGGAGGAAGGCAGCAAATCACATGTATATGCCTATGAAACAATCTTGCATGTTCTTCACATGTACCCCAATACGTAAAATACAATAAAATAAATAAATGGGAAAAAAAGAAAGATATGTTTATTCTGTGTTTTAGACACAGTCTTACTGCTATTTCTTATATGTCTGGAATTTGTGGGAAATATCTGTTTTTAGATTCTCCCTAGAAAAGTTTTCTGAACTGCTGTATACACATATCAGTTTAACTCTATAAATTGAATGCACACATTGATAAACTTTCTGGTAGATAGCTCAATTTTCTTTAAGAGTCAGATATTTCTCATTACAGAATATACTGCCATTCACTCTGGAATATCCAAATGCAGCTGCTAGAATGAAGGTGTTTCTAACTCGCTGAATCTAAACAAAGATACAACTCCCTTAGGTAAACGAACACACAGCAGAGTAGTTTGAAAGGTACATTTCTTCTGTATTTTAGGTGCAGTCTTACTGCTATTCTTTATATGCCTGCATTTGGCTGGAAATGTCTGTTTTTAGATTATTTCCAGAAAGGGTTTCTGAACTGCAGCATACACACATCAGTTTAACTTTGTAATTTCAATGCACACATTGAGAACCATTCTGGTAGATAGCTCTGTTTTCCTTTTAGAGCCAGATAATTCTCATTACAGCATATACTCCCATTCACTCTGGAATATGCAAGAGCTGCTTTTAGAAGAAAGGTGTTTCTAACTTGCTTAATCTAAAAAACGATGCAACTCCCTAGGGTGAATGAACACACAGCAGAGCAGTTTGAAAGATACGTTTCTTCTGTGTTTTAAAGGCAGTCTTACTGCTATTTCTTATATGTGTGGAATTGGCTGGATATGTCTATGTTTAGATTCTCCCCTGAAAGGGTTTCTGAA
>NW_016108132.1:0-6057 GCF_001604975.1 Cebus imitator
TTTTTTGAAACAGGGTCTCACCCAGGCTGGTCTTGAACTCCTGGGCTCAAGTGATCCTAGTGCCCCAGCCTCTTGAATAGCTGGGATTACAGGCATGATCCACCATGCCCAGCTACCAGTTACTTTTGAGATAAGAAAATAATTAAAGGGATTTTTAAAAAGGCTGTCATTTTTTTGTGTCATGACAGAATCAGCCTAGAGTAAATAGACAAATGATAAAGCGAAGTTCTGCTCAAAAATTTCTCAGCCTTCATTAAGTTAACATCTTTTAAAATACAGCTATGTGTTAGACACTAAGTTTAGAAGTTATTCTCATTTTAAAGTGAATTACTTTAACCAATTTGCCTTCCTCCTAACCAAGATCATCCACCCTGGAGGGGCATTGATTGATGTGAGGACAGAGTATGGAATGGGGACTTTACTGGGTGGTCTCCAGGGAAAGTAGTCTTATATGATATGATGAGGTAGAGCATTCTGGACAACAAAAGAGAAATATGAGGTTTGGGCAAAGGAATTCATGGGAAGAAGGAGCACCAGGAAATCAGAAAGGTATCTAGAATGGGAGCTGGGTTGGGTCCCTACAAAAAAATCAAGCATTTAATTGATCATTTTGCCTGGGGCTTCAGTATTTCTTTCATTAGTTCAATAAATATTTATTAAGCACATAATATGAGTCAGGCATTGTAGTGGATGAGGGATTTAGAGTGATGTGAAACAATAGACATGATTTCTGCCCTCAGGTAGCTCCTGTGTTTCCAAGAAAATTTCTCTCACCTGTACTCTAGCATTTATTGTAAACAACAGATACCAAAACAAATGGCTTAAGAGTTATTGCAGCCTTTAAAGTTTCCCAGATTATAGCCAAGAATTACCTTAATGCTGAGAAAATGTAGTTTCAGATTATATCCAGATAAACATAAACTTGTCTGATATAATTGACCCAGTGTAACATACATTTACATGACCAGTTAAATTATATGCAAAAAAAGATTTCACTGTTAAACTTTTTTTTTCTTGTGTGAATTTTAATTTTTATTTCCATAGTTTTGGGGGTACAGATGGTTTTTGGTTACATGGATAAGTTCTTTTTTTTTTTTTGAGACAGAGTCTCACTTCGTTGCTCAGGCATGAGCCACCATGGTTGGCCAGGATAAGATTTTTAGTGGTGAGTTCTGAGATTTTAGTGCACCCTTCAACTGAGCAGTACACGCTGTACCCAGTATGTAGTCTTTATCCCTCACCCTCTCTCCCAATCTTCTGTCACTGTTAAGCTTTTGAAATATGGCACTCACATAGTTACTTCTTAACATTTTGGTATGTTTAAAAAATGTATATTTCAAGGTTTTACAATAATACCAAAGTAATTATTATCTATGAAATTATTTTCCAACATACAGTTTCAAATCTAGTTTGAGACACTATACAGTGTTGTAGAAGAACATATACATATATTTAATATATAAACTTAAAAATCACAATATTATATTTTATAGATTTAATTTTAACAAATTTAATATCACAAGTAGAAAGTTAAAATAAAAACACAATATAAAGCTTACTGATAAAAATAAGTTAATAAAGCCCAAGTGTGATGGCTCACACTTGTAATCCTAGCACTTTGGGAGATCAAGCAAGCAGATCACTTCTTGAGCTCAGGAGTTTGAGCTCGAGAACTCAACATGATGAACCTGGGCAATATGGTAAAACCCCGCATCTACTAAACATACAAAAATTAGCTGGGCATGGTGGCACATGCCTGTAATCCCAGCTACTGGGGAAGCTGAGGCACAAGAATCGCTTGACCTGGGAATCGGAGGTTGCAGTGAGCTTGGATCATACCACTGTACTCCAGCCTAGGCAACAGAGTGAGATTCTGTCTCAAAAAAAAAAAGTTAATAAGAATAATGAAAATATAGTTAATATATTAGGTGTGCCCCCAAACCAATTCCAAAACTTTACATTATTAATTATATATAAATGGAAAATAATTTCAAAGTTCTTACAATTGCATCTATATTTTTGTCTGAAAAATTTATATGAGTTATTTTCTTCAGGCACTGTGAAATGGTTTCTTCTTTTCGGGGTTTAAGGTTGCTGTTTTTGGCAATTAGATCCAAGGTCAGTCGAACCATAATTTCTTTATAAATCAAACTCTCAGCAAAAGCTCTGTTTTGATACCATGTCAAGAAGTAAGTTTAGGTATTATTTCCAACTTTCTAAAGATTAAAGAGAAAAGGAGCATTATGATATAGCAATTTAAGGAAAAGTTATTCTTACATTTTAAATAATTCCCTTATATGAAACTATTTGATAAGCTAGTTTATAGACATTTTTAGGGCCACTGTGGTATTTTCTAAGTTTATTGACTTAACTCTTCATAAAAAGATTTAAAGCATCAAAACTCATTAAATACATGATACTCATTCACTTTTACTTTTAAATCTTTTCCTCTTCCTAAGTAGTATTTGAATCATAGCAAGTTGTCTTTTTTATTTCTTTTTTCTCTTTTGAGACAGAGCTTCGCTCGTTGCCCAGGCTGGGGTGCAATGGCCTGATATCAGCTAAATGCAATCTCCAACTCCCAGGTTCAAGCTATTTTCCTGCCTCAGCCACCCAGGTAGCTGGGATTACAGACGGCCGCCACCACACCCAGCTAATTTTTATATTTTTAGTAGAGACGGGGTTTCGCCATGTTGGCCAGACTGGTCTTGAACTCCTGACCACAGGTGATCCACCTGCCTCAGCCTCCCAAAGTGCTGGGACTACAGGCGTGAGCCACCACGCCCGGCCTCTTTTTTCTTTTAAACGACTGGGTGTCATGATATGGTTCCCAGGCTGGCGTGCCGTGGCTATTCACAGGCATGATCATATTGCACTGCAATCTTTGAACTCCTGGGCTCAAGTGCTCCTCCTGTCTCAGCCTCAGCTGGAACCTACAGGGGTGTACCACTACTCCTGGCTTATGGGCATCTTTTAAAGGATTATTATTCACACCTGGAGTCAAAAAGACCCTCCAGGAATATCCTACAATGTTCTCATTTCACAGGTGAAGAAACTAAGTCCCAGAGATATACGTCAAGCTACTCAAGCTAGCGACAGTTAAGAAAGGGACCAGGTCTCTTGGCTCCTTTTTCCACAGTACTGTAGAGACCATATGTCTGAAACCCCTAAATCAGAACATATGGTGTGAAAGCCTTAAGTACATAGGACAGTGGTGCAAAATACTTGAAAATAAGGCTGGCCTAGAAATTTTATGTTTTGTTAGTACAACCATAATCCACAAAGAGGCAACATAATCCAGGGTTTTTCAATCTAGATTGCCTGGTTCAAATTTTGCTTCATCACTTATTGGTTAGGCAATCTCAGGCAGGTTACTTCAATTTCTTACAAAATAAGGATAATTATGGTCCCTATTTCTAAGAGATAACGTGAGGATTGGTGAGATAATCGTTATGGAGTGTTTTGCACAGTACCTCGTACATAGGTCAATAAACATTGGCTATCATTATTATTATTCTATTACTGTTTTGTTCACAGATAAGGTTATCTTAACTGGGTTATCTTAAGTCTCTCACCAGAAATATATGAGGACTGCTAAATATGCAGAACATGCCGGGGGTGGTGGTACCTGCCTGCAGTTCCAGCTACTCAGCAGGCTGAGGCAAGAGGATCACTTGAGCCCAGGAGTTCTAGGTTATAGTGAGCTATGATCATGCTACTGCACTCCAGCCTGGGTGACAGAGGGAGACTGTCTCTAAATATGTAAATAAAATATTGCCATAAATTGTCTAGAGGTTTGAGGTAATGCATTTTTTCAGTTGCCCAGGAAGTATAGTTATTTAAGTGATAAATATCCCAGTTTTGCCAATTGTGCCTCACATTCGTTTACTACAAATGTAACCAAAAATACAGTTTAAAATTAAACAGTATTATTCTAGTGTATATGGAATTTAACCAGCCAAATACCTCAATGTGTACAATATTCTGGACATGAAATCAGTGCTTAGGAGGAAAAATGAATTCAGCAGACTACAAATAAAATTTGCATACGCACACATTGGCATTGCCCAGTCTATGTTATTATAAATTGCCTACAATAAAATATTTGAAGATATGGCAAGTATTCTTAGACTCTTTAAAATGCAAATTACAACCTACAGAATAAATTTATAAAATCTTATGCCTCAGAACTGGGCAGAAAAAAAATTATAAAATCTTCATAGATTTTTAAAATTTGCATACATGATTATTTTTATAACAAAAATTTAAGCTTACTGTTGACTTTTCAGATCACATCTCAAATATGAAATAATATTGTGAACAAAGTTTCTAATTCAATAAAAATAACTTCTTAATCTTACCTTGAAAGAATTTCATATAATATTTCACAATAAAAGTATAAGAATAGTATAACACCCATGGACCCACAGGTCAGCTTAAAATATAAAACATTACAAATACATTTGAAACTCCTTTATACCTTTCTTCCTCTTCATTCTCTTAAGCTTAGGATTTATCTTAAATTTAGACTATTCATGTTTTCATACTTTTACTACAGATGTATGTATATCTAAACAATATATAGTAGGTTTTTCACAATTTTACATGTCATCAATGATATTAATGATATTCTGTCTTCAGCTTTCGTTTCTGCTTGTTTGTGAGAGTCATTTGGGTTGATGTGTGTAGCTCTAGAGTATTCCATTGTAAGAAATTAAATTTCCCCCAAAATGATTGATCTTTGGGTATTTCCTTTTTTTTTTTGCTTTTACATTGTTGCTTTTATGATTTTGTATATATCATTTGACACATATGGAAAAGCTTCTTTAAGGTTTAAAACTAGGAGTGGCCACTTCTGGGTTGGACATTTCAACTTTACTATATATTGCCCAATTGTTCTCCAAAGGAATTCTACCACTGGCAAGTAAAAGAGTTCCCACTGCTCTACAATGCAGCCTGCACTGTTGTTAGCACCTGATATTGGCAATCTTTAGCTTTTTGCCAAGCTGATGGGTATAAAATGATATCTCACTACTGTGTTTTAATTTGCCATTTTTTACTTATTGAGAGACTGAGAGTATTTTCCTGACTATTGGTCATGTGAAGTTTCTCTTCTGTTAATTTCTATTTCTTATATTTTGCCCATTTTCCCTACTGAGTTCTGCTTTTCTAAGAAATTTTTAGATACTAAAATTTTTAGATACACACACATTTCTATTAGATACTAATATTTCATTGATAATATGTGTTGCAAATGTCTTTTCCCAGACTGTAGCTTGTCTTTTCTCCTTTTCTCATTTGCTAATTTGCTTTTAATGATATCTTCTAAAAAACAGAAGCTTTATTTTTTAATATAGTCAAATGTATCCCTATTTTTTCTCATGTTTTGTGCTTTTTGTGGCTTATTTAGTAACTCCTTCCCCACCTTAATTTCAGAAAAAATGACCTATATTTTCTTCTGAACATGTTAAAGTTTTGCTTCATGCATTTTGGTCTTTATCTAGAGTTGATTACTGTGTAGGAAGTGGGATATTTTCTCTTCCATGGTTCTTTTCCACTCATTTATATATTTATCCCCATGACAACACTGTCGTAATAAGTACAGATTAATAATCTCTCTCTCTACTTGGGTTATTCTTGGTCCTTGACTCTTTCATATAAACTTTAATATCAGTTTTTCAATCCATGAAAAATTCTTTTATGATTTTGTTACAAATTGCAAATTTATAAACAATTCATGAAGCACTGACATTTCTCTAATATTGAGTCTTCCTTCCCATGAGTATGGTATGTCTCTCCATTTTGGCAGTGCTGCTTTAATGATTTTCAGTAGTTAAAAGTTTTTCTTTTATATTTAAGGCCATGCATAAGTTTTTTGTTTTGTTTTGTTTTTTCATTTGTTTGTTTTTGAGACAGGGTCTCACTCTGTTGCCCAGGCTGGAGTACAGTGGCCTGATCTCGACTCACTGTAGCCTTGATCTCCTGGGTTCAGGCCGTCCTCCCACCCAGTCCTTCCTAGAAGCTAAGATTACAAGTGCATGCCACCATGCCCAGTTA
>NW_016108132.1:6229-11485 GCF_001604975.1 Cebus imitator
TTGCAAATGTTATTCTTTTGGAAATTGCATTTCTTATTTGTAGCTACTGTATAGAAATGCAGTATTTTAAAAATATTGATTTTTATATCCAGCAACATTGGTAAGGACACATTAATTCTATTTTATAGAGTCTTTGGGTTTTCCATGTAGACAATCAGATTATATATGAGTGACAGTTTACTACTTTCCAAACCTTTTATATTTTTTTCTTTTTTATTGAGTTATTGCACTGGCTAGGACCTCTAGGAACAATGTTGAGTAGAAGCCATGAGGGCACATACACTTGTCTTATTGCTGATCTCAGAGGAAATACTTGCAACATTTCACCACTAAAACTTACAACATATTTGTTGTAAGTTTTTTTAAGTATGATATTTGCTGTTTTTTTTTTTTAAGATAGCTAGACTCAGATTAAGAAAGTGCTTTTATATTCATAGTTTGTAAACTTTTTTCAAAAAATCGTGAATGAATGTTGATGGTTATGAAATGTTTTTCTTGTGCATTAGGCGATACGGTGAAATACATTGATAATTCTTTTTGTATGTGTGTGTGTGCAGGACAGGTCTCACTCTGTCACCCAGGCTGGAGTACAGTGGTGCAATCTCAGCTCATGGCAACCTCTGCCTCCTGGGCTCAAGCAGTCCTCCCACCTCAGCCTCCCGAGGAGCTGGGCCTCTAGGCTCATGCCACCATGCCAGCTGATTTTTGTATTTTTTGTAGATACACGGTTGTACGATGTTGCCCAGGCTGGTAGACTTCTAATGTTAAATTTTTCTATATTCCAAGGATAAACCAAACTTAGTCAGAATAACATATTTTTATTTTTTATTTTTGGTATAGATAGGGTTTCACTCTTGCGCAGGCTGGAGTGCCAGTGCTGTGATTTTAGCTCACTACAACGTCAAACTGCTGGGCTCAAGTGATTCTCCCACCTCAGCCTCCTGAGGAGCTAGTGCTGCAGGCGTACATCACCATGCTCAGCTGATTTTTTTATTTTTATTTTTGCAGAGACAGAGTTTTACTATGTTGCCCAGGCTGGTCTCAACCTCCTGGCTTCAAGCAGTCCTCCCACCTCGGCCTCCCAAAGTGCCAAGATTATAGACATGAGCCACCTTGCCAGGAATTTTTTCATCTAAGCTTAATTAGGAGCTTGACCAATAATTAATTTTCCCTTCCTTTCCTTCCTTCCTTTCTTCCTTCTTTCCTTCCTTCCCTCCCTCCCTCCCTCTCTTTCTTTTTACTTTCTTTCTTTCTCCCTCCCTCTCTCTCATTCTTTCTTTCTCTCTTCCTCCCTTTCTTTTCTTTTTCTTTCTTGAGTTTTGCTCTTGTTACCCAGGCTAGAGTGCAATGGTGCAATCTGCAACCTCTGCCTCCCAGGTTTGAGCAATTCTCCTGCCTCAGCCTCCCAAGTAGCTGGGATTATAGGCACGAGCCAACATATCCAGCTAATTTTGTGTTTTTATTAGAGGCAGGGTTTCACCACGTTGGTCAGGCTGGTCTTGAACTCCTGACCTCAAGTGATCCACCCGACTTGGCCTCCCAAAGTGCTGGGATTACAGGCACTAGCCACTGCACCCAGCCTCTTTATTTTTATTTATTCATTTTTCTTTTTATTTATTTTTAAATTTTTCATTTTAGATTTAGGGGCACATGTACAGGTTTGTTACATGGGTAAGTTGTATGTTGCTGGAGTTTGGTTTACAAATGATTTTGTCACCTAGGTAGTGAGCATAGTACCCAATAGGTAGTTTTAGGACCCTCTCCCTCCTCCCACCATCCCCCCTCAAGTAGGCCCCAATGTCTGTTGTTCCCTTCTTTGTGTTCATGGGTACTGAATGTTTAGCTCCCACTAATAAATGAGAACATGGAGTAATCTGATTTTCTGTTCCTGTATTAATTTGCTTAAGATAATGGCCTCCAGCTGCATCCATGTTGCTGCAAAGGACATTACTTCATTTTTTTTTTAATGGTAGCACAGTATTTCATATATATATATATATGCAACATTTTTTTTTATTTAATAGTTTTATTTTTCCAAATGTAGTTTGGACCTATCCAGGCATCTTCACCAGCAGCTGGAGCATCTCCACCCTTGGTATTTTTGGTATAAATTACTTGAGCTCTGTGCTTTGAAACGAGTTTGATAAGTCTTTTGCTAAGGAGCTCCTGAAGGGCTGCCCTGGCCAGGGAGCCTCAAATCTTCAGTCTCTCAGAGACCATAGCTGGGTTTATAAGTTTATAGTTGGTAACGTCCTTACAGAGTTTGTCATAGGTAGCATTGTCAAACAAGGCTAAGTTATTGAGCTTGTCCCGAACTTTGCCTTTTTGGACCACTTCTTCTTTTTGGCCTTGCCCCGGATTTGTTCACTGGGTCTTTGTTTTCCTTGGCCGACTTTCCGGCATCTTTCTTTTTCTTGTCGTCCTCGGGCAGCATTTCGAAGCTCGAGAGCAGCAGCGAACACTGCAACTTCGCTAAGATGTCAGACCAAAAAAAAAAAAAAAAAAGCTGTATATACAACATTTTCTTTATCAGTCCACCACTGAGGGTTATCTAAGTTGATTCCAAGTCTTTGCTGTTGTGAAAACTGTGGTGATGAACATATGAGTGCTTATGTCTTTTTGGCAGAACGATTTATATTCCTTTGGGCATATACCCAGAAATGGGATTGCTAGGTTGAAAGGTAGTTGTTTGTTTTGTTTTGTTTTTTGGGTTTTATTTTTTGAGACAGAGTCTCACCTGGTTGCCAGGCTGGAGTGCAGTGGCGCGATCTTGGCTCACTGCAACCTCTGCCTCCTGGATTTAAGCGATTCTTCTGTCTCATCCTCCTGAGTAGCTGAGGCTACAGGCACGCACCACCACACCCAGCTAATTTTTGTATTTTTAGTAGAGACGGGGTTTCACCATATTGGCCAGGCTGGTCTCGACCTTGTGACCTCGTGATCCGCCTGCCCTGGCCTCCCAAAGTGCTGGGATTACAGGCGTGAGCCCCCACACTTGGCCCGGAATTAACTATTTTATGTTATTTTAAAAATAATTCATCTTGTTAAAAACAATATTAATTTAAACTTTGTTTTAGAAAATTAAAAGCTTCAAGAGTTTAAACTTAACCTAGAGTGGATTTGGATATATTTTAGAACATTATAATAAAAATAATGTCAGCACTTGTGAGGCATCCTTGGTTTTCTTTTAAAAGATATTCATTTTTTTCTAAAGTTTGAGAAACTGCTTTTCCCTACTTTCCACTCTCTAGATATCTCTGTTATTTTGAGACTCTTCTTACTAGGATCTCTCTTTTCCAGGCCACCAGTGGGAACAGCTTAGAGCTTCTTTACCAGCCTCTAGTAATCCATTTTAGTTTAATTTTTTCCTTTGTCTTTATCCGCCCCCACCTCCCCCAACCCCCCCCCGCCCCCACCCCCCCGCTTTTCGTTTCAGGAGGTACATGTACAGGTTTCTGACATGGGTGGAATCCATTTTAATGGACTCTTTGGCTTTCTTCTACTGGGATTCCCACAGGCTAGAAGCAGTGGACAACGTTTTCTGAATTCCGTTAGTATCTATATTTCCACTTAGGCCACAGGGTCAGTGGCTCCAGATGTTCTAAATCACTGGCTCCAGCCCTCAAGCTTTTCAAAACCCTTTCAAACTCAGCTCCACGTCCATCGGCCTGCTGCTTCAGCCCCGCGACCAACCCCTCCGCCTGTGTCTCCCTCCTCTAGAGCTGTTTTCCAATCTTGCCAGTTAACCAACCATTTGTTAAAAACAGACTTCCGGACTATTTTTTTCTGAAAATTCTGTATATCTAAAGATAGGGCCCAGGAATCATTTTAACAAATGTCCCAGGAAAGTCTTACTGGCAGGCAAGTTTGAGAAACATGGTTCTAGGGTTTCCTCGGTCCCCACGCTTATTCCCCGCGGGCCGCTCACCGCTCGCGGGACTGTCCGGTCGGTAACCCCGGTTTGATCGGTTCCGCCGGCGCCCGGTCCTACGCACACCAGCGGCGGTTGCTGGGCGACGCTCTGTCCAAGGGGCAGTCACGAGAAATCTCGCGACTTCGCAGACCGCTTCCTCCTTGGTGGGTGCTGCTCTTTGTGACGCGGCGGCCGGGCGCTGATGGGCGGCCGACTCCTAATGGAGGCCTGTTAGTTTGAAGAGGCGTGAGGCATCGGTCGCCGAACTGTTTTAGCTGACGACCTAGTAGCCGGAACAATTTTTGGCAGACCACCATTTCCCCCTACCGGATTATCCTGTCATCGGCTTTGACCGTTTCAGTGCCCAACAACCACGTTTTCCCACTAACAGATCAGGAAAGGAATCCGAATCAGAATACAGCTCGTACTCCACTCTTTCCTCGGTGAAACCCCAAATTCCTTAGGGTGACACTGAAGGCTACTGATCATGACCAACCTCACTGCTTGCCACCTGCCCTCTACACTCATGTTTTTCAGTATACCCTGTTCTTAAAAATAATAATAATTCCCCTCCCTTCTCTGCTCTTCAAGGTAGAGAAAATGGCACACATTTTCTCACCTCCACTTCAGTCTTGTTTTTCCTTTTAAGATTAAAAGACTCAGTTTGGAATTAGTTCATCTTTTCTGAAGTCTTCCTGGGCATCCCATCTTGTTAAGTGATGCCCTTTCTGCTCGCCAAACAGTTAAGATGTATTACTTTTTTCAGCATAGCACTTAATACCATATTATATGTTAGCTACTTAACCATATCTCCAATGAGAGAGTAAATTCTATGAGGGCAAGGATTATGTGGTTTACCTCGCTATTTCCAAGACCTAGCGAAGTGCCCTGTACATTAATCGTCACTTCATAAATGTTTGTAAAATGAGTAATGTAATTACAGAATAAGAAGAACAATAATACAGGGAACTGACATTTATAGTGGCAAGCCTGGGGCTCATTAGGGATATGGTGAAGTGAGCAGTCTAGATGTAAGGGACAATGCAAGCTGGAAAACACTGAGTACCAGCTGTGATTCTGGCAGAGAAAAGGTTGTCACTGCCATTCTTTGAGCAAAGAAGTGTCAGAGTAGAAGATTGTTAGAATTGCAAGGCAGCTTAGAGCCCATGAAGGCTGTCCAACTTGCCATTTTGCAGATAAGGAAATTCCCAGGGCTCGAAGAAGAAAGAAATACGCTCAAGTTCACACCTGGAGTGGCAGAGTGGGCTCTTGATTTCAAGCCCACTTCTCCTTTAATTTTTTTTTTTTTTTTTTTTTTTTTTTTTTTTTTTTCTGTTCTCCCT
>NW_016108132.1:11677-15380 GCF_001604975.1 Cebus imitator
TGTTGACCAGGATGGTCTCGATCTCTTGACCTCGTGATCCACCCGCCTCGGCCTCCCACAGTGCTGGGATTACAGGCTTGAGCCACCGCGCCCGGCCCCTCTCCTTTAATTTTATCTCACCATTATAATAAGAGTATCCTAGGAAGGTGGGGGAATGGGGGCAAAGGAGCCCCAACTCCATTCAGGATATTTTCACTTAACCCCATTCAGGATATTTGTGGAAGCAGTTGTGGAAGCAATCTTGGCCTGGGTTGGAGTGCAGGTGAAAAAAGTGGAAAGGAGTGAACAAATGTAGGAGATATTTTGAAGCATGATTTAATAGATACTGGATAGGACAAAGGGAGGGGAGAAGTTAAAGATAATTCCCAGATGTTAGTTCTGGGAAAGAGGAGAGATGGTGAGTAATTTGAGGGGGAGTGGGTGAGTTTGGTTTACATACGGTAAGTGTGAGGTGAGAAAGGTTTTAATAGTCTCCAGCATGTAGCTGACTATTTAAACCTTGAGGCCATAAGTGGTAGTGAGGGAGAAAATAAGGAAAGATAAATAGTGGGTTAGTAGCTATGCCAACTAGTTTGGATAAAAGAGGGAAGAAAAGCTAGTGAAGATGGTATAGAAAGAATCATCAGAGGTGAGATTTGTCCTGAGAAGCACAGTAATTCAGTGATTCAGACACTGGGGGAAGGAGTTTAATGAGGGGTACCTAACAGAATAAAAAGCCACTGAAGGATAAGAAATAAAAGAATGATCAATATAATATGGCTAAAACACTAATAGAGTGGTACAAATTACATGTCCCTCAGTTACCTGTTTTATAGTTCATTCCTTTGGGGATAACAGCTTTTACAATGATGCAGGGCTGGTCCATTGCTCTGTGTAGCACTTGGTTAACTTGCTGCTAGTATTACTTTGCTGGGAGACTTGTTTAGCAATGCTTCACTGAAAATCAGTTGCTCTAGAAATCTTTGTTTTGGAACAATTACATATATCATTATAAAACAAAGTATCTCATTTGTGTTAATATTATTTAACACATTTAACATATTTAAATAACATTTAAATAAAACATATTTAAATGCCTAAAAGGATATACATATACACATAGATATATACCAAAAGTTTTAATACTGGTTGTTTCTTGGTGATGGAATTATGATTTTTTTTCTCCTTTTTTTTTAACCAATAAGATTTTTTTTTTAATGATAAAATTATATTCTGAAATTTATTTTGGATTCCACTGTTCATGGTATTGAAAATCTCTTTGTGACTGCTGGTAGTTACAATGGTTTGAATTACTATTTTTTTTTTTTTTTTTTTTTTGAGACAGAGTCTTGCTCTGTTGCCCAGGCTGGAGTGCAGTGGCTCACTGCAACCTCCACCTCCCGGCTTCAAGTGATTCTCCTGCCTCAGCCTCCCAAGTAACCGGGACAACAGGCATGTGCCACCACATCCAGGTAATTTTTTATATTTTTAGTAGAGACAAGGTTTCACTATATTGACCAGGCTGGTCTGAGACTCCTGACCCGGCGATCCACCCGCCTTGGCCTCCCAAAGTGCTGGAATTACAAGCATGAGCCACCATGCCCGGCTGAATTACTAATTAATTTTTTTAATGCAACAAGTTAAGAGAAAGTATTTTCTCATTAAGATGTGAAATATAATTCCTGTCTAGTGGCACAGAATGTTAAACAATCATCTGTGTATTTTCCAATGTGACAGAAATTTGGCAGACTACAAGAAATACTTGTCTTCAGTACCAAATTTGCAAGTTCAACATAAAATACTCTTAAGATTTACACTTTTACAGATGTTGGGAAATATGTATTTGTAGAAAAAACATATTGTGAAGTCTTGAAAATTATTTTAAAAAGTACTTTTCGAAGAATGATGCTAAAAAATACATTTTTGAAAGCCTCAACTAGAGTTTCCAAGAAACTTTAGATGGAAACATACTTTATATTTCATATATTTTTCTGTCAGTCAGTATACATTTCCTGACCTTCCACAGTACATACAGCACACCAAGTTTAATGATTAGTTACCTTTCATTGAGAAACCAGCAAGTTAAAGGTCCTACACATGCATAACATCACGTAACTCCATACAGAAAAACTGGGATTTTTTTGTTAATGCCTCTTTTTGTCTTGATCTTGTAGATTGGTAAATATTAGTTATATGGTAGGCAGACTTCTAAGATGGCCTCAGCGATCTCCCCTTCTGTTGCCCAGGCCCTTCTGTGATTCCTTTCTCTGGAATGTGGGCTAGAGCTTCTGACCTTTTCTAGTCAATAGAATAAGGCAAAGCTGATACACTATCTTTCTGTGATTAGGTTACAAAAGATTGTAATTTCTGTATTGTCAGCAGACCTTATTGCATTTTAGGCTTGCAGTCTTTGATAAAACAAGTTGTCATTTAGGAGAGTACATATGGCAAAGATCTGAGGATAGTCTCTAGCCAACAGCTAGTGAGGAGCCAAGACTGTCAGTCCAATGAGAAACTAAATGCCAACAAATACTGTCTCAGCTAGGAAGCTGAGTTTTCAGATGAGATATCCTCCATAGCCAACACCTTGATGGCAGCATTGTGAGAGAGACCCTGAAGCAGAGGACCTAGAGCCCTGACCTATGAAATCAGTGAAATAATATGTTATTTTAATCTACTGAGTTTTGTAATTTGTTATAGAGCAATAAATACCTAATAGGAGCAATAGAAAATTCCCTTAAGGAGAGGTTTATTCAGAAATTTGGGACATGATTCCCAATTTTATAGGACATTTCAAATGGAAACTCAGAGGAGAGAAAAGAAAATGACTACAGAGAGCTTAGCTAGAACAAGTATCTATCTGTCTGTCTGTCTGTCTGTCTGTCTGTCTGTCTGTCTGAAGCTGCAAGCTATAGAATCAATACAGACCAAACCCTTTTGGTTATGGATGAGTTAGTCTTCATTCAAGGTATCCTGTAACCTGGAGATGATCATTTAATTAGGAGCTTCTGTAGAAGATACTAGGAGCCCTCTAAAGCCATGATGTACACGGTATGTGCCCTAATAATATGTGATTAAAAAATTTTAACTTTATAACTGATTTATGTAGTTTATTATATAATCTATTTTATAAATTTAAATGATTAGTACATAGATTATATATAAAACAATCCACAATATTTCTTCTGAGTTCCAGACCTATGCATCCAACTGGCTGCTAGACATTCATTCCACCTGGATATAAATGTCCTGGAGGCAATGAAAACTCAAGCTGTCAAAACTGAACTCATTTCCATTCTTCACAAATCTGATAGACTTCCTCTAGTTTCTCTCTTGCCCACAGTTCACCCTGCTACAGAAGTAGAGCCTGAGAGCCAGCTCCAGTACTCTCACATATTAATACCAGTCACCAAAGCATGGTCACTTAATCTCAGCATGACTTTCAAATCCAGCTTTCTTTCCACTGTCCCCATTATTATTATTATTATTATTTTTTTTTTTTGAGACAGAGTCTGGCTGGAGTGCAGTGACACAATCTCGACTCACTGCAACCTTCGCCTCGCAGGTTCAAGCAATTCTCCTGCCTCAGCCTCCCACACTGTCCCCATTATTAACTAAACAGGTGTGAAAGGACTGTATGACATTCTATTTTTAAAAGTTATATTAATTTTAATACACAAAGATTTTCTCAAGTTCTTCTTCTTCTTCTTTTTTTTTTTTTTTT